>NW_026038133.1:0-73606 GCF_023373825.1 Bactrocera dorsalis
GCCATAACGACAGTGCGTTTGGAAAAATTTCACAATCTTATATTAAGGTGTAGAATCGATTTTTTAGTACATATGCACTTAGCAATCGATACCAAGTTGCGTAAAAATATTAACTATACATATTTATGCTAATTAGCTGTTTTGAGGTTATTGGAGTTGTCATATAGCCGTAACGACAGTGTATTTGGAAAAATTTCACAATCTTATATTAAGGTGTAGAATCGATTTTTTAGTACATATGCACTAAGCAATCGATACCAAGTTGCGTAAAAATATGAACTATACATATTTATGCTAATTAGCTGTTTTGAGGTTATTGGAGTTGTCATATAGCCATAACGACAGTGTATTTGGAAAAATTTCACAATCTTATATTAAGGTGTAGAATCGATTTTTTAGTACATATGCACTAAGCAATCGATACCAAGTTGCGTAAAAATATGAACTATACATATTTATGCTTATTAGCCGTTTTGAGGTTATTGGAGTTGTCATATAGCCATAACGATAGTGTATTTGGAAAAATTTCACAATCTTATATTAATGTGTAGAATCGATTTTTTAGTACATATGCACTAAGCAATCGATACCAAGTTGCGTAAAAATATGAACTATACATATTTATGCTAATTAACCGTTTTGAGGTTATTGGAGTTGTCATATAGCCATAACGACAGTGTATTTGGAAAAATTTCACAATCTTATATTAAGGTGTAGAATCGATTTTTTAGTACATATGCACTAAGCAATCGATACCAAGTTGCGTAAAAATATGAACTATACATATTTATGCTTATTAGCCGTTTTGAGGTTATTGGAGTTGTCATATAGCCATAACGACAGTGTATTTGGAAAAATTTCACAATCTTATATTAAGGTGTAGAATCGATTTTTTAGTACATATGCACTAAGTAGTCGATACCAAGTTGCGTAAAAATATGAACTATACATATTTATGCTAATTAGCCGTTTTGAGGTTATTGGAGTTGTCATATAGCCATAACGACAGTGTATTTGGAAAAATTTCACAATCTTATATTAAGGTGTAGAATCGATTTTTTAGTACATATGCACTAAGCAATCTATACCAAGTTGCGTAAAAATATGAACTATACATATTTATGCTAATTAACCGTTTTGAGGTTATTGGAGATGTCATATAGCCATAACGACAGTGTATTTGGAAAAATTTCACAATCTTATATTAAGGTGTAGAATCGATTTTTTAGTACATATACATTAAGCAATCGATACCAAGCTGCGTAAAAATATGAACTATACATATTTATGCTAATTAACCGTTTTGAGGTTATTGGAGTTGTCATATAGCCATAACGACAGTGTATTTGGAAAAATTTCACAATCTTATATTAAGGTGTAGAATCCATTTTTTAAGTACATATACATTAAGCACTCGATACCAAGTTGCGTAAAAATATAAACTATATATACATATTTATGCTAATTAACCGTTTTGAGGTTATTGGAGTTGTCATATAGCCGTAACGATAGTGTATTTGGAAAAATTTCACAATCTTATATTAAGGTGTAGAATCGATTTTTTAGTACATATACATTAAGCAATCGATACCAAGTTGCGTAAAAATATGAACTATACATATTTATGCTAATTAACCGTTTTGAGGTTATTGGAGTTGTCATATAGCCATAACGACAGTGTATTTGGAAAAATTTCACAATCTTATATTAAGGTGTAGAATCCATTTTTTAGTACATATGCACTAAGTAATCTATACCAAGTTGCGTAAAAATATGAACTATACATATTTATGCTAATTAGCTGTTTTGAGGTTATTGGAGTTGTCATATAGCCATAACGACAGTGCATTTGGAAAAATTTCACAATATTATATTAAGGTGTAGAATCGATTTTTTAGTACATATGCACTAAGCAATCGATACCAAGTTGCGTAAAAATATGAACTATACATATTTATGCTAATTAGCTGTTTTGAGGTTATTGGAGTTATCATATAGCCGTAACGACAGTGTATTTGGAAAAATTTCACAATCTTATATTAAGGTGTAGAATCCATTTTTTAGTACATATACATTAAGCAATCGATACCAAGTTGCGTAAAAATATGAACTATACATATTTATGCTAATTAACCGTTTTGAGGTTATTGGAGTTGTCATATAGCCATAACGACAGTGTATTTGGAAAAATTTCACAATCTTATATTAAGGTGTAGAATCGATTTTTTAGTACATATGCACTAAGTAGCCGATACCAAGTTGCGTAAAAATATGAACTATACATATTTATGCTAATTAACCGTTTTGAGGTTATTGGAGTTGTCATATAGCCATAACGACAGTGTATTTGGAAAAAATTTCACAATCTTATATTAAGGTGTAGAATCGATTTTTTAGTACATATGCACTAAGCAATCGATACCAAGTTGCGTAAAAATATGAACTATACATATTTATGCTAATTAGCTGTTTTGAGGTTATTGGAGTTGTCATATAGCCATAACGACAGTGTATTTGGAAAAATTTCACAATCTTATATTAAGGTGTAGAATCGATTTTTTAGTACATATGCACTAAGCAATCGATACCAAGTTGCGTAAAAATATGAACTATACATATTTATGCTAATTAGCCGTTTTGAGGTTTTTGGAGATGTCATATAGCCATAACGACAGTGTATTTGGAAAAATTTCACAATCTTATATTAAGGTGTAGAATCGATTTTTTAGTACAGATGCACTAAGTAGCCGATACCAAGTTGCGTAAAAATATGAACTATACATATTTATGCTAATTAACCGTTTTGAGGTTATTGGAGTTCCCATATAGCCATAACGACAGTGTATTTGGAAAAATTTCACAATCTTATATTAAGGTGTAGAATCGATTTTTTAGTTCATATGCACTAAGCAATCGATACCAAGTTGCGTAAAAATATGAACTTTACAAATTTATACTAATTAGCTGTTTTGAGGTTATTGGAGTTGTCATATAGCCATAACGACAGTGTATTTGGAAAAACTTCACAATCTTATATTAAGGTGTAGAATCCATTTTTTAGTACATATGCACTAAGTAATCTATACCAAGCTGCGTAAAAATATGAACTATACATATTTATGCTAATTAGCTGTTTTGGGGTTATTGGAGTTGTCATATAGCCACAACAACAGTGCATTTGGAAAAATTTCACAATCTTATATTAAGGTGTAGAATCGATTTTTTAGTACATATGCACTAAGCAATCGATACCAAGTTGCGTAAAAATATAAACTATACATATATATGCTAATTAGCAGTTTTAAGGTTATTGGAGTTATCATATAGCCGTAACGACAGTGTATTTGGAAAAATTTCACAATCTTATATTAAGGTGTAGAATCCATTTTTTAGTACATATACATTAAGCAATCGATACCAAGTTGCGTAAAAATATGAACTATACATATTTATGCTAATTAACCGTTTTGAGGTTATTGGAGTTGTCATATAGCCGTAACGACAGTGTATTTGGAAAAATTTCACAATCTTATATTAAGGTGTAGAATCGATTTTTTAGTACATATGCACTAAGCAATCGATACCAAGTTGCGTAAAAATATGAACTATACATATTTATGCTAATTAACCGTTTTGAGGTTATTGGAGTTGTCATATAGCCATAACGACAGTGTATTTGGAAAAATTTCACAATCTTATATTAAGGTGTAGAATCCATTTTTTAGTACATATGCACTAAGTAATCGATACCAAGTTGCGTAAAAATATGAACTATACATATTTATGCTAATTAGCTGTATTGAGGTTATTGGAGTTGTCATATAGCCACAACGACAGTGTATTTGGAAAAATTTCACAATATTACATTAAGGCGTAGAATCGATTTTTTAGTACATATGCACTAAACAATCGATACCAAGTTGCGTAAAAATATGAACTATACATATATATGCTAATTAGCAGTTTTAAGGTTATTGGAGTTGTCATATAGCCGTAACGACAGTGTATTTGGAAAAATTTCACAATCTTATATTAAGGTGTAGAATCCATTTTTTAGTACATATGCACTAAGCAATCTATACCAAGTTGCGTAAAAATATGAACTATACATATTTATGCTAATTAGCTGTTTTGAGGTTATTGGAGTTGTCATATAGCCATAACGACAGTGCATTTGGAAAAATTTCACAATCTTATATTAAGGTGTAGAATCGATTTTTTAGTCCATATGCACTAAGCAATCGATACCAAGTTGCGTAAAAATATGAACTATACATATATATGCTAATTAGCAGTTTTAAGGTTATTGGAGTTATCATATAGCCGTAACGACAGTGTATTTGGAAAAATTTCACAATCTTATATTAAGGTGTAGAATCCATTTTTTAGTACATATGCACTAAGCAATCTATACCAAGTTGCGTAAAAATATGAACTATACATATTTATGCTAATTAGCTGTTTTGAGGTTATTGGAGTTGTCATATAGCCACAACAACAGTGCATTTGGAAAAATTTCACAATCTTATATTAAGGTGTAGAATCGATTTTTTAGTACATATGCACTAAGCAATCGATACCAAGTTGCGTAAAAATATGAACTATACATATATATGCTAATTAGCAGTTTTAAGGTTATTGGAGTTATCATATAGCCGTAACGACAGTGTATTTGGAAAAATTTCACAATCTTATATTAAGGTGTAGAATCCATTTTTTAGTACATATGCACTAAGTAATCTATACCAAGCTGCGTAAAAATATGAACTATACATATTTATGCTAATTAGCTGTTTTGGGGTTATTGGAGTTGTCATATAGCCACAACAACAGTGCATTTGGAAAAATTTCACAATATTACATTAAGGCGTAGAATCGATTTTTTAGTCCATATGCACTAAGCAATCGATACCAAGTCGCGTAAAAATATAAACTATACATATATATGCTAATTAGCAGTTTTAAGGTTATTGGAGTTATCATATAGCCGTATCGACAGTGTATTTGGAAAAATTTCACAATCTTATATTAATGTGTAGAATCCATTTTTTAGTACATATGCACTAAGTAATCTATACCAAGCTGCGTAAAAATATGAACTATATATATTTATGCTAATTAGCTGTTTTGGGGTTATTGGAGTTGTCATATAGCCACAACAACAGTGCATTTGGAAAAATTTCACAATATTACATTAAGGCGTAGAATCGATTTTTTAGTACATATGCACTAAGCAATCGATACCAAGTCGCGTAAAAATATAAACTATACATATATATGCTGATTAGCAGTTTTAAGGTTATTGGAGTTATCATATAGCCGTATCGACAGTGTATTTGGAAAAATTTCACAATCTTATATTAAGGTGTAGAATCCATTTTTTAGTACATATGCACTAAGTAATCTATACTAAGCTGCGTAAAAATATGAACTATACATATTTATGCTAATTAGCTGTTTTGGAGTTATTGGAGTTGTCACATAGCCACAACAATATTGCATTTGGAAAAATTTCACAATATTACATTAAGGCGTAGAATCGATTTTTTAGTCCATATGTACTAAGCAATCGATACCAAGTCGCGTAAAAATATAAACTATACATATAAGTTAACACCAAATTAGTTAGATAATAATAAATTAGCTAACACAGCAATAAACAAGCGAATAAAAACACAAGTATAAAATTAATAAACCAAAATTGCTTAAAAACACAAGTATAAAATTAATAAACCAAAATTGCTGACGACACGTCTGCATTAACTCAAAAACAGGAAACGCAAAATAACAATTTGCGGAAATCAACAACAACACCACAGCAGAGTTACAACGTCAGCGCAGCAGAATTTTATACGGTCACATTGAAGTGCAATGTGACCATAAATTATTGATAGGTATAGTGTAAGACAGAATTGTTAGTATTAAGCAGTCGAATTTAAGTAGTCGTAAGGTAGACTAGTCGAATTTAAGTAGTCGTAAGGTAGACTAGTCGAAATTAAGTAGCTGTAAGGAAAAGTTCAATAAATGTTTAAACTTTAAAAAATTTGTTTTTTTTCTACATTTAAGTGGAAGAACGAATAATTGGCGCCCGAGCTAAAGAAGAAAGCTTGTTCGGTTCGCGAAAAGTTAAAAGTGCCGTTAAAAAAAAAAAAACGCCGCGAAAAAGACAAGGTTAGCCTTTAACTGGTGACAAGTGGTCCTACAGGCCGAGCGGATTAAAGGATAAAAAAGTAACCAACACATTAAGAGCGTGAAAAGGATAGGAAAATCCTTCCTGGACGCTCCAGCGACACCGACAAGGAACAGCAGCAAAAAGCCTACAAAACAAAAACAGTGTGAGGAAGTGTACCCCAGTACAAACACGGAACAGGACAAATACACACTCATCGGTTTCGAGGATCATCATGAAGCTGTATATAGTGTAAGTAGCATAAGAAATATAATTAGTAATAAGACCAGAGAGGAAAAATTGTGAAAAAAAAATTGTTTGTTATTAATAATAAATAAATTATTAAGTGAAGCTATAGTGTAAGTAAATATAAATAAAATACGGCTTGTACAGCCTATAAAATTAAATATTATTAAAGCTGCGATTCACCACCTTCGGGGGGACCCTCCAGCTTATAACAAATAAAAACTCTGCGATTCCGCCGGACCCTCTAGAGATTTATAAATTATAAATTAAATAACAAAAGGCTCGTACAGCCAGTAACTAAAAATAAATAAAAACCTATAACAACGCTTAACTCTGCGATTCCCCCGGACCCTCCAGAGTAGAAAAGCCACCTTTCCTAGAAGGGTTAACAACGAAAAAATAGGAAATATTAGTTTTAGCGAAAATAAAATACTAAATAGAATTTTTTTTTTTTAATATATTTCGTAATCCTCAAGTAAGTAAAAGGGAAGGAAAAAATGGCAAATCCAAATAACCTCATAAGGCCACCAGTACTACCCTCACCTAATCCAAATCCTCCACAACCCGATCTAGCAAATCAAGTAAGAGAACTACTAGGTCAATTACTACTCACAGATGGACGAAACATAATACAAAGTATAATTAAGAATGACATGATCCCAGCACCCATAGTGGACCAAACGATTGACGAACGTTATAGGAACAATCTTTCAGATATGGACAAAATCCCAGACGTTGTCAGGTCACTTAGAGAATTTAGCGGAAACCCCACCGAATTTAGCAGTTGGAGGAAAAGCGTTGAGCGCATCCTCAAAATCTATGAAAATTTGATAGGCACTCCAAAATATTTTGGAATCTTAAACGTAATTAGGAATAAAATAGTTGGTAAGGCCGACGCGGTACTCGAATCTTACAACACACCGCTGAATTGGACAGCGATCTCTAAATGCTTAACAACGCATTACGCGGATAAAAGAGATTTAAGTACATTGGAATATCAAATGACGTGCATTATCCAAGGACGTCGATCGATACAAAGCTTCTATTCGCAAGTATACGCACATCTGTCACTAATTCTTAACAAAATCGCCTGTATGGAGATGAACGAAGAATCAATACAAATTCTTTCTCGAACCTATAGGGAGAAAGCACTCGATACATTCGTACGAGGACTTTCAGGAGACCTCTCCAAATTGCTTGGTATGAAAGAACCTGCCGACCTGCCAGAAGCTCTGCACCTTTGTATGAAGCTAGAAAACCAAAATTTTAGAACCACACACGCGAACAATTACAATACACCCTACAGAATGGATAGACCACAACTTCCCCCAAAGCCACAACACCAACATTTCCAAAGACAAGTCTATACACAACCCTCTCAACAATATTTTCACCCAGAACTCGCATATATGCCAAGCACACAACAAGCGTTTTCGCCAAACGCATACCGCCCACAACAATTCGCGCAACGCACCTATCAACCATTCAACAGCCCACAGTATAACACCTATAACAATCCACAATATAATCCTTACAACAATCCACCCCCAAGACCTCTAGCGCAAAAACCATTACCAAAACCGGAACCAATGGACATAGACCAAAGTATTAGAACAAACGCAATAAATTATGCCAATAGACCGAACTTCAAATATGCCGGAAAACGACAGGAAGGACCAAGTTCGAATTTTACGAATCCACCCCACAAAATTCAAAGAAATTTCCATATAAACTGCTCTCAGATACAGCCGGAAGGCCCCAATTCTGCAAACCCTCTTGAAGAACCAACATACCACCATATTCTTGACCAAGACTCTCTTAACTACAATCAGAACCAACCCGAAATCCTAGACCCAACAGATATACATTTTTTAGAATGAAAACTTCTTCGCTTCCTTACTTCGAATGTAGAACAAAGAGCGGAGAAATTCTTAAAATACTACTAGACACAGGTTCTAACAAGAACTACATACAGCCTCATTTAGCAAGGAAAATAATAGAAAATAATAGCCCATTTCATGCAAACTCGATAGGAGGCAAAATAAAGATCACCCATCACACATATATAAATCTTTTCAAGCTCAAAAATCAATTAAAGTTTTTCCTACTACCCACCCTAACCACATTTCACGGAATATTAGGTAATGACAGCATAAAAGAAATTAACGCAATAATCCATAGTAAGGATAATTTTATGAATATAGCAAACCACACGAAAATTCATCTAAAAGAATACAAAACACAGGACGTAAACGCAATCCAAATTAGGGACACGCATATGAATACTCAAGATAGACAAGAAATGAGGAAACTCATCCATAAACATAGCCATCTTTTCTCCGAACCTAACGAAAGACTGACCTACACCACCAAAGTAGTGGCCGAAATAAGAACAAACTCCGAAACGCCAGTTTACTCGAAATCCTACCCTTACCCGTTTTCCCTCAGGGACGAAATAGATAAACAGATAAATAAATTATTGGAAGACGGCATAATAAGACCATCCAGATCGCCCTACAACTCTCCGATATGGGTAGTCCCCAAGAAAGAGGACGCATCGGGAGAGAAAAAGTATAGAATGGTCATCGATTATAGAAAACTGAATAGTGTCACCGTGTCAGATAGGTATCCAATACCGGAAATAAACGAGGTACTTTCTCAACTAGGAGACAACAAAATATTTTCTGTAATAGATCTGAAGAGTGGCTTCCACCAGATTCCTCTTAAGGAATCCGATGTTGAGAAGACAGCTTTTTCCGTGAACAACGGAAAATATGAATTCACGCGACTACCTTTTGGGCTTAAAAACGCCCCTGGTATATTCCAACGAGCGCTTGATGACATCCTAAGAGACCATATAGGGAAAACATGCTACGTCTACATAGATGACATAGTCATATTCAGCAAAGATAAAGAATCCCACCAAAAACACATTGATACAATTTTTGACACCCTAAATAAAGCTAATATGAAAGTTCAGATTGATAAATGTGAATTTTTTAAAACCAAAGTGGAATTTTTAGGCTTTATCATTTCATCAGACGGCATCTCAACCAATCCCGCCAAGGTTCAATCAATAGTCAATTTCCAATACCCCAAAAACCTTAAAGATTTGAGGTCATTCCTCGGCCTTTCAGGTTACTATAGACGCTTCATAAGAAGTTATGCTTCACTTGCAAAACCATTAACAACCCTACTCCGCGGCGAAGAAGGTCGCATCTCGAAAAATATGTCAAAAAAAGTCCCCATTACACTTAATAGCGAAGCAAAAGAAGCATTTGAAAAAATTAAATCTGCACTCACTTCCGAAGATGTGATTCTTCAATATCCAGACTATAAAAAGGAATTCTCTCTTACCACCGACGCTTCCAAACATGCAATAGGAGCAGTCCTAGAGCAAAATGGAAGACCAATCACTTTCATTTCGCGAACTTTGAGCAAAACAGAGGAAAACTATGCAACTAACGAAAGGGAAATGCTTGCCATTATCTGGGCACTCAATTCCCTCAGAAATTATTTGTATGGTACTGCTAAAATAACCATTTATACGGACCACCAACCCCTTACGTACGCACTCAGTAACAAAAACACCAATTCCAAATTGAAAAGATGGAAGGCAATTTTAGAAGAATATCATTATGAAATAAAATACAAACCAGGTAAAGCAAACGTTGTTGCAGACGCACTCTCCAGACCATTTGAAATAAATTCGTTATCAGTTGCCACTAATTCAGACGAAAGCTCTTCGCATAATTTAATTCCGACCATTAATTGCCCAATAAATGTATTTAAAAATCAAATTTGGATCTTAACAGACCAAATCGATAGCTATCAATTCAAAATACCCTTCCCTACGTACCATAGGCACATTTTGACTAAACCTAATTATTCAATAGACGACTTGACAGCAATACTAAAGCGCTACCTCAACCCTTCAGTTATTAATGGAATATTCACAACCGAAAAAATAATGGGGCAGATTCAACAAATCTATCCCCTACACTTCAAGAACTACAAAGCTAGGTACACACAAACGCAAGTTAAAGATCTCATTACAAACGAGCAACAAGAGAATGAAATACTACGAACACATAAAAGAGCTCATCGAAACCCAGTAGAAAATAAACAGCAATTAATAGAAAAATTTTATTTCCCTAAAAATGCTCCAGAAAATTAAAGCAATAGTTAAACAATGCGGCGTATGCGCAGAAAACAAGTACGACAGACATCCCAGTAACCCAAAAATTCAAGCAACTCCTATTCCCGAATACCCAGGACAGATAATCCATATAGACATCTATATTACCGGAAAACAACTAATACTGACTGCCATAGATAAGTACTCAAAATACGCACAAGCGAAAATATTAAAATCAAGAGCTACAGAAGACATTAGAGAACCACTTAGACAGATCATTTTCAATTGTGGAGTTCCACAAAACATAATAATAGACAATGAAAAATCATTAAATTCCAACTCAATAACTTTTATGTTAGAAGACCAACTCAGAATAAAAATACATAGGATACCTCCACATACTAGTACAGCTAACGGTCAGGTTGAACGATTCCATTCAACCCTATCAGAAATTTTAAGGTGTTTAAAATCGGAAAAGACAGAAAGATCTTTTGAAGAACTGCTGGACAGGGCAGTATATGAGTACAATTATTCAATTCACACAACTACAGGACAAAAACCGATTGAATCATTTTTTGGACGAAGAATATTCACTAATCCCGACCAGTACGAAGAGGCAAGACAGAATAACATACAAAGAATAAAACAAAAACAAGAGAAAGACCTAATATTTCACAATAAAAACAGAAGCCCATTTAAAGAATATAAAATTGGACAGACAATCTATGTTAGAATCAATAAACGTTACGGAAATAAGTTAACTTCACGGTACAAAGAAGAAATAGTAAAAGAAAATAAGAATTCTACAGTTTTAACACAAACCGGCAAGGTAGTCCACAAAAGCCTTATAAAAAGTTAAAAAAAAAAAAAAAAAAAAAAAAAAAAAAAAAAAAAAAAAAAATTAAATAAGAAATAGGAAAAAATAATTAAAAATTAATCGAAACAATGAACAAAAAATAAATAAAAAAGAGCGCATAGTACGCTTATTATAAAAAAAAAAAAATATATATATATAAATAAAATATTTTTTTCTTTTATAAGGATAAAAAGAGCGCATAGCACGCTTATTATTACACTTTTGACAGAAATACATATCATTCTTTATTTCAATTTTTCAGATTTTTCGTACATTTGGTGTACGCTGATTTTAAAATAATAGACTATACAAATTCACAATTAGCAACATTTGATACAGGATTGACAAGAATACAAACAGGAACCTACCGAATAATACATAAAGTAGACCTAGACGCATTTCAAATGACACTCGACGAAATGGACAACACTATTAAAACCAAGATAGCATCAGAAAATCCCTTTCTACCCATCTTGATAAATGAATTAACCCTTACCCAAACTTACCTAAATAGATTACGACCCAAAAGATTTAAAAAATCCATAGATACAATAGGAAAAGTCTGGAAATGGATCGCGGGAAATCCCGATCATGACGACTTAGTATTTTTAGATAATCAAATAAATAATATAATAAACAATAATAATAATCAAGTAGTAATAAATAAAATAATTTCTGATAGGATAAATAATATTACGAGAGTATCAAATAAGATTTTAAAAACGGTACAATCTAATGAAGATGTACAACGCAATTTTGCTATAGAACTAAAATATAAATTAAAGATTGTAAAAGAAGAAATTATTAATATTGATTATGCGATTCATTGGGCCAAAGCCGGAATCGTCAATTCGTATATTTTATCAAATGAAGAACTAGCATTAGCAAAATCCATTTTTATAAAAAATAACTTCACATTAAATAATGTAGAAGAATCGCTAGAATTTGCGAATATAAAAGTAGCCTCAAATGAAACAATGTTATTTTATATGATAGGAATACCATTAATAAACGAAGAAATTTGCGATTCAATTGTAATCAAACCCATAAAGAAAAATAGATATATTAATAAAATTCCCTATGAGGATATCGTAACATGTAGTAAACATAAGGTATTTGGAATAAAAACAAAATGTAATGAAAATAATCATATAAGAATTTGTAACTATAAGAATATGTTAGATATTAGTAACACTACTTGTGTCCCGCAATTACTCAGAAGCGAACCAGCAGAATGCACTCAAATAAATAACCAGCACATCCCATCGATAGAAAACATCTTCCCTGGCATCATATTATTAAACCAGTATAATGGCACAATTCAAATTGATAATCAGAAAATAAATCTTGTGGGATCATACGCCGTTCAATATCGCAATTCCACAGTTTTAATCGACAACCAAAAACACTCCTTTAACGAAATACTAACTAGCAAACCATTACCCGCAATCCTACAGTCAAATATCCCTTCGAACAAAGAGGAAGAAATTCTCAGCCTTGAGATGATGAAGGAACTCCACATAAATAACACCAATCATTTACAAACACTGCAGACAACCCACACAGCAGCTCTAATAACAAATTTTTCATTAGTAGTTATTTGCCTGATCAGTCTAGCAACAATAGGCACTGCACCAATCATAAGGAAGAATTGCAAGACAAAACTAATAGAACCATCGAGCTACAATGTAAACGTGAATGTGGCCAATAACAATGAAGACACATCGGAAACTCCCACGTCACAAGTGCCAATAACCCTAATAGTTTGAACGAACGAGGACGCTCGAATTTAAGGGCGGAGGAGTTAACATCAAATTAGTTAGATAATAATAAATTAGCTGACACAGCAATAAACAAGCGAATAAAAACACAAGTATAAAATTAATAAACCAAAATTGCTTAAAAACACAAGTATAAAATTAATAAACCAAAATTGCTGACGACACGTCTGCATTAACTCAAAAACAGGAAACGCAAAATAACAATTTGCGGAAATCAACAACAACACCACAGCAGAGTTACAACGTCAGCGCAGCCGAATTTTATACGGTCACATTGAAGTGCAATGTGACCATAAATTATTGATAGGTATAGTGTAAGACAGAATTGTTAGTATTAAGCAGTCGAATTTAAGTAGTCGTAAGGTAGACTAGTCGTAATTAAGTAGCTGTAAGGAAAAGTTCAATAAATGTTTAAACTTTAAAAAATTTGTTTTTTTTCCACATTTAAGTGGAAGAACGAATAATTTATATATGCTAAATAGCAGTTTTAAGGTTATTGGAGTTATCATATAGCCGTAACGACAGTGTATTTGGAAAAATTTCACAATATTACATTAAGGCGTAGAATCGATTTTTTAGTCCATATGCACTAAGCAATCGATACCAAGTCGCGTAAAAATATAAACTATACATATATATGCTAATTAGCAGTTTTAAGGTTATTGGAGTTATCATATAGCCGTAACGACAGTGTATTTGGAAAAATTTCACAATCTTATATTAAAGTGTAGAATCCATTTTTTAGTACATATACATTAAGCAATCGATACCAAGTTGCGTAAAAATATGAACTATATATATTTATGCTAATTAACCGTTTTGAGATTATTGGAGTTGCCATACAGCCATAACGACAGTGTATTTGGAAAAATTTCACAATCTTATATTAAGGTGTAGAATCGATTTTGTAGTACATATGCACCAAGTAGCCGATACCAAGTTGCGTAAAAATATGAACTATACATATTTATGCTAATTAACCGTTTTGAGGTTATTGGAGTTGTCATATAGCCATAACGACAGTTTATTTGGAAAAAATTCACAATCTTATATTAAGGCGTAGAATCCATTTTTTAGTACATATGCACTAAGCAATCTATACCAAGTTGCGCAAAAATATGAACTATACATATTTATGCTAATTAGCTGTTTTGAGGTTATTGGAGATGTCATATAGCCATAACGACAGTGTATTTGGAAAAATTTCACAATCTTATATTAAGGTGTAGAGTCCATTTTTTAGTACATATACATTACGCAGTCGATACCAAGTTGCGCAAAAATATGAACTATACATATTTATGCTAATTAACCGTTTTGAGGTTATTGGAGTTGTCATATAGCCATAAAGACAGTGTATTTGGAAAAATTTCACAATCTTATATTAAGGTGTATAATCGATTTTGTAGCACACATACATTAAGCAATCGATACCAAGTTGCGTAAAAATATGAACTATATATATTTATGCTAATTAACCGTTTTGAGGTTATTGGAGTTGTCATATAGCCATAACGACATTGTATTTGGAAAAATTTCACAATCTTATATTAAGGTGTATAATCGATTTTGTATTACATATACATTAAGCAATCGATACCAAGTTGCGTAAAAATATGAATTATACATATTTATGCTAATTAACCGTTTTGAGGTTATTGGAGATGTCACATAGCCATAACGACAGTGTATTTGCAAAAATTTCACAATCTTATATTAAGGTGTAGAATCGATTTTTTAGTACATATGCACTAAGTAACCGATACCAAGATGCGTAAAAATATGAACTATACATATTTATGCTAATTAGCTGTTTCGAGGTTATTGGAGATGTCATATAGCCATAACGACATTGTATTTGGAAAAATTTCACAATCTTATATTAAGGTGTATAATCGATTTTGTAGCACACATACATTAAGCAATCGATACCAAGTTGCGTAAAAATATGAACTATATATATTTATGCTAATTAACCGTTTTGAGGTTATTGGAGTTGTCATATAGCCATAACGACAGTGTATTTGGAAAAATTTCACAATCTTATATTAAGGTGTATAATCGATTTTGTAGCACACATACATTAAGCAATCGATACCAAGTTGCGTAAAAATATGAACTATATATATTTATGCTAATTAACCGTTTTGAGGTTATTGGAGTTGTCATATAGCCATAACGACAGTGTATTTGGAAAAATTTCACAATCTTATATAGGGTGATTTTTTAAGAGCTTGATAACTTTTTTTTAAAAAAAAACGCATAAAATTTGCAAAATCTCATCGGTTCTTTATTTGAAACGTTAGATTGGTTCATGACATTTACTTTTTGAAGATAATTTCATTTAAATGTTGACCGCGGCTGCGTCTTAGGTGGTCCATTCGGAAAGTCCAATTTTGGGCAACTTTTTCGAGCATTTCGGCCGGAATAGCCCGAATTTCTTCGGAAATGTTGTCTTCCAAAGCTGGAATAGTTGCTGGCTTATTTCTGTAGACTTTAGACTTGACGTAGCCCCACAAAAAATAGTCTAAAGGCGTTAAATCGCATGATCTTGGTGGCCAACTTACGGGTCCATTTCTTGAGATGAATTGTTGTCCGAAGTTTTCCCTCAAAATGGCCATAGAATCGCGAGCTGTGTGGCATGTAGCGCCATCTTGTTGAAACCACATGTCAACCAAGTTCAGTTCTTCCATTTTTGGCAACAAAAAGTTTGTTAGCATCGAACGATAGCGATCGCCATTCACCGTAACGTTGCGTCCAACAGCATCTTTGAAAAAATACGGTCCAATGATTCCACCAGCGTACAAACCACACCAAACAGTGCATTTTTCGGGATGCATGGGCAGTTCTTGAACGGCTTCTGGTTGCTCTTCACCCCAAATGCGGCAATTTTGCTTATTTACGTAGCCATTCAACCAGAAATGAGCCTCATCGCTGAACAAAACACGCGCGCGAAACACATTTCGAACCGAACACTGATTTTGGTAATAAAATTCAATGATTTGCAAGCGTTGCTCGTTAGTAAGTCTATTCATGATGAAATGTCAAAGCATACTGAGCATCTTTCTCTTTGACACCATGTCTGAAATCCCACGTGATCTGTCAAATACTAATGCATGAAAATCCTAACCTCAAAAAAATCACCCGTTATTAAGGTGTATAATCGATTTTGTATTACATATACATTAAGCAATCGATACCAAGTTGCGTAAAAATATGAATTATACATATTTATGCTAATTAACCGTTTTGAGGTTATTGGAGATGTCACATAGCCATAACGACAGTGTATTTGGAAAAATTTCACAATCTTATATTAAGGTGTAGAATCCATTTTTTAGTACATATACATTACGCAGTCGATACCAAGTTCCGTAAAAATATGAACTATACATATTTATGCTAATTAACCGTTTTGAGGTTATTGGAGTTGTCATATAGCCATAAAGACAGTGTATTTGGAAAAATTTCACAATCTTATATTAAGGTGTATAATCGATTTTGTAGCACACATACATTAAGCAATCGATACCAAGTTGAGTAAAAATATGAACTATATATATTTATGCTAATTAACCGTTTTGAGGTTATTGGAGTTGTCATATAGCCATAAAGACAGTGTATTTGCAAAAATTTCACAATCTTATATTAAGGTGTAGAACCGATTTTTTAGTACATATGCAATAAGCACTCGATACCAAGTTGCGTAAAAATATGAACTTTAAATATTTATACTAATTAGCTGTTTTGAGGTTATTGGAGTTGTCATATAGCCATAACGACAGTGCGTTTGGAAAAATTTCACAATCTTATATTAAGGTGTAGAATCGATTTTGTAGTACATATGCACTAAGTAGCCGATACCAATTTGCGTAAAAATATGAACTATACATATATATGCTAATTAGCAGTATTAAGGTTATTGGAGTTATCATATAGCCGTAACGACAGTGTATTTGGAAAAATTTCACAATCTTATATTAAGGTGTGGAATCGATTTTTTAGTACAGATGCACTAAGCAATCTATACCAAGTTGCGTAAAAATATGAACTATATATATTTATGCTAATTAACCGTTTTGAGGTTATTGGAGATGTCATATAGCCGTAACGATAGTGTATTTGGAAAAATTTCACAATCTTATATTAAGGTGTAGAATCGATTTTGTAGTACATATGCACTAAGTAGCCGATACCAAGTTGCGTAAAAATATAAACTATACATATATATGCTAATTAGCAGTTTTAAGGTTATTGGAGTTATCATATAGCCGTAACGACAGTGTATTTGGAAAAATTTCACAATCTTATATTAAGGTGTAAAATCCATTTTTTAGTACATATACATTAAGCAATCGATACCAAGTTGCGTAAAAATATGAACTATACATATTTATGATAAATAACCGTTTCGAGGTTATTGGAGATGTCATATAGCCGTAACGACAGTGTATTTGGAAAAATTTCACAATCTTATATTAAGGTGTAGAATCCATTTTTTAGTACATATGCACTAAGTAATCTATACCAAGCTGCGTAAAAATATGAAATCTACATATTTATGCTAATTAGCTGTTTTGGGGTTATTGGAGTTGTCATATAGCCACAACAACAGTGCATTTGGAAAAATTTCACAATATTACATTAAGGCGTAGAATCGATTTTTTAGTCCATATGCACTAAGCAATCGATACCAAGTCGCGTAAAAATATAAACTATACATATATATGCTAATTAGCAGTTTTAAGGTTATTGGAGTTATCACATAGCCGTATCGACAGTGTATTTGGAAAAATTTCACAATCTTATATTAAGGTGTAGAATCCATTTTTTAGTACATATGCACTAAGTAATCTATACCAAGCTGCGTAAAAATATGAAATCTACATATTTATGCTAATTAGCTGTTTTGGGGTTATTGGAGTTGTCATATAGCCACAACAACAGTGCATTTGGAAAAATTTCACAATATTACATTAAGGCGTAGAATCGATTTTTTAGTCCATATGCACTAAGCAATCGATACCAAGTCGCGTAAAAATATAAACTATACACATATATGCTGATTAGAAGTTTTAAGATTATTGGAGTTATCATATAGCCGTATCGACAGTGTATTTGGAAAAATTTCACAATCTTATATTAAGGTGTAGAATCCATTTTTTAGTACATATGCACTAAGTAATCTATACCAAGCTGCGTAAAAATATGAACTATACATATTTATGCTAATTAGCTGTTTTGGGGTTATTGGAGTTGTCATATAGCCACAACAACAGTGCATTTGGAAAAATTTCACAATATTACATTAAGGCGTAGAATCGATTTTTTAGTCCATATGCACTAAGCAATCGATACCAAGTCGCGTAAAAATATAAACTATACATATATATGCTGATTAGCAGTTTTAAGGTTATTGGAGTTATCATATAGCCGTATCGACAGTGTATTTGGAAAAATTTCACAATCTTATATTAAGGTGTAGAATCCATTTTTTAGTACATATGCACTAAGTAATCTATACCAAGCTGCGTAAAAATATGAACTATACATATTTATGCTAATTAGCTGTTTTGGAGTTATTGGAGTTGTCACATAGCCACAACAATAGTGCATTTGGAAAAATTTCACAATATTACATTAAGGCGTAGAATCGATTTTTTAGTCCATATGCACTAAGCAATCGATACCAAGTCGCGTAAAAATATAAACTATACACATATATGCTGATTAGAAGTTTTAAGATTATTGGAGTTATCATATAGCCGTATCGACAGTGTATTTGGAAAAATTTCACAATCTTATATTAAGGTGTAGAATCCATTTTTTAGTACATATGCACTAAGTAATCTATACCAAGCTGCGTAAAAATATGAACTATACATATTTATGCTAATTAGCTGTTTTGGGGTTATTGGAGTTGTCATATAGCCACAACAACAGTGCATTTGGAAAAATTTCACAATATTACATTAAGGCGTAGAATCGATTTTTTAGTCCATATGCACTAAGCAATCGATACCAAGTCGCGTAAAAATATAAACTATACATATATATGCTGATTAGCAGTTTTAAGGTTATTGGAGTTATCATATAGCCGTATCGACAGTGTATTTGGAAAAATTTCACA
The DNA here is from genome assembly GCF_023373825.1 of Bactrocera dorsalis. NCBI lineage: Eukaryota > Metazoa > Arthropoda > Insecta > Diptera > Tephritidae > Bactrocera > Bactrocera dorsalis. Next base: position 19,321 of record NW_026038133.1, read on the forward strand.
ATCTTATATTAAGGTGTAGAATCCATTTTTTAGTACATATGCACTAAGTAATCTATACCAAGCTGCGTAAAAATATGAACTATACATATTTATGCTAATTAGCTGTTTTGGAGTTATTGGAGTTGTCACATAGCCACAACAATAGTGCATTTGGAAAAATTTCACAATATTACATTAAGGCGTAGAATCGATGTTTTAGTCCATATGCACTAAGCAATCGATACCAAGTCGCGTAAAAATATAAACTATACATATAAGTTAACACCAAATTAGTTAGATAATAGTAAATTAGCTAACACAGCAATAAACAAGCGAATAAAAACACAAGTATAAAATTAATAAACCAAAATTGCTTAAAAACACAAGTATAAAATTAATAAACCAAAATTGCTGACGACACGTCTGCATTAACTCAAAAACAGGAAACGCAAAATAACAATTTGCGGAAATCACCAACAACACCACAGCAGAGTTACAACGTCAGCGCAGCCGAATTTTATACGGTCACATTGAAGTGCAATGTGACCATAAATTATTGATAGGTATAGTGTAAGACAGAATTGTTAGTATTAAGCAGTCGAATTTAAGTAGTCGTAAGGTAGACTAGTCGAATTTAAGTAGTCGTAAGGTAGACTAGTCGAAATTAAGTAGCTGTAAGGAAAAGTTCAATAAATGTTTAAACTTTAAAAAATTTGTTTTTTTTCTACATTTAAGTGGAAGAACGAATAATTGGCGCCCGAGCTAAAGAAGAAAGCTTGTTCGGTTCGCGAAAAGTTAAAAGTGCCGTTAAAAAAAAAAAACGCCGCGAAAAAGACAAGGTTAGCCTTTAACTGGTGACAAGTGGTCCTACAGGCCGAGCGGATTAAAGGATAAAAAAGTAACCAACACATTAAGAGCGTGAAAAGGATAGGAAAATCCTTCCTGGACGCTCCAGCGACACCGACAAGGAACAGCAGCAAAAAGCCTACAAAACAAAAACAGTGTGAGGAAGTGTACCCCAGTACAAACACGGAACAGGACAAATACACACTCATCGGTTTCGAGGATCATCATGAAGCTGTATATAGTGTAAGTAGCATAAGAAATATAATTAGTAATAAGACCAGAGAGGAAAAATTGTGAAAAAAAATTGTTTGTTATTAATAATAAATAAATTATTAAGTGAAGCTATAGTGTAAGTAAATATAAATAAAATACGGCTTGTACAGCCTATAAAATTAAATATTATTAAAGCTGCGATTCACCACCTTTGGGGGGACCCTCCAGCTTATAACAAATAAAAACTCTGCGATTCCCCCGGACCCTCCAGAGATTTATAAATTATAAATTAAATAACAAAAGGCTCGTACAGCCAGTAACTAAAAATAAATAAAAACCTATAACAACGCTTAACTCTGCGATTCCCCCGGACCCTCCAGAGTAGAAAAGCCACCTTTCCTAGAAGGGTTAACAACGAAAAAATAGGAAATATTAGTTTTAGCGAAAATAAAATACTAAATAGAATTTTTTTTTTAATATATTTCGTAATCATCAAGTAAGTAAAAGGGAAGGAAAAAATGGCAAATCCAAATAACCTCATAAGGCCACCAGTACTACCCTCACCTAATCCAAATCCTCCACAACCCGATCTAGCAAATCAAGTAAGAGAACTACTAGGTCAATTACTACTCACAGATGGACGAAACATAATACAAAGTATAATTAAGAATGACATGATCCCAGCACCCATAGTGGACCAAACGATTGACGAACGTTATAGGAACAATCTTTCAGATATGGACAAAATCCCAGACGTTGTCAGGTCACTTAGAGAATTTAGCGGAAACCCCACCGAATTTAGCAGTTGGAGGAAAAGCGTTGAGCGCATCCTCAAAATCTATGAAAATTTGATAGGCACTCCAAAATATTTTGGAATCTTAAACGTAATTAGGAATAAAATAGTTGGTAAGGCCGACGCGGTACTCAAATCTTACAACACACCGCTGAATTGGACAGCGATCTCTAAATGCTTAACAACGCATTACGCGGATAAAAGAGATTTAAGTACATTGGAATATCAAATGACGTGCATTATCCAAGGACGTCGATCGATACAAAGCTTCTATTCGCAAGTATACGCACATCTGTCACTAATTCTTAACAAAATCGCCTGTATGGAGATGAGCGAAGAATCAATACAAATTCTTTCTCGAACCTATAGGGAGAAAGCACTCGATACATTCGTACGAGGACTTTCAGGAGACCTCTCCAAATTGCTTGGTATGAAAGAACCTGCCGACCTGCCAGAAGCTCTGCACCTTTGTATGAAGCTAGAAAACCAAAATTTTAGAACCACACACGCGAACAATTACAATACACCCTACAGAATGGATAGACCACAACTTCCCCCAAAGCCACAACACCAACATTTCCAAAGACAAGTCTATACACAACCCTCTCAACAATATTTTCACCCAGAACTCGCATATATGCCACGCACACAACAAGCGTTTTCGCCAAACGCATACCGCCCACAACAATTCGCGCAACGCACCTATCAACCATTCAACAGCCCACAGTATAACACCTATAACAATCCACAATATAATCCTTACAACAATCCACCCCCAAGACCTCTAGCGCAAAAACCATTACCAAAACCGGAACCAATGGACATAGACCAAAGTATTAGAACAAACGCAATAAATTATGCCAATAGACCGAACTTCAAATATGCCGGAAAACGACAGGAAGGACCAAGTTCGAATTTTACGAATCCACCCCACAAAATTCAAAGAAATTTCCATATAAACTGCTCTCAGATACAGCCGGAAGGCCCCAATTCTGCAAACCCTCTTGAAGAACCAACATACCACCATATTCTTGACCAAGACTCTCTTAACTACAATCAGAACCAACCCGAAATCCTAGACCCAACAGATATACATTTTTTAGAATGAAAACTTCTTCGCTTCCTTACTTCGAATGTAGAACAAAGAGCGGAGAAATTCTTAAAATACTACTAGACACAGGTTCTAACAAGAACTACATACAGCCTCATTTAGCAAGGAAAATAATAGAAAATAATAGCCCATTTCATGCAAACTCGATAGGAGGCAAAATAAAGATCACCCATCACACATATATAAATCTTTTCAAGCTCAAAAATCAATTAAAGTTTTTCCTACTACCCACCCTAACCACATTTCACGGAATATTAGGTAATGACAGCATAAAAGAAATTAACGCAATAATCCATAGTAAGGATAATTTTATGATTATAGCAAACCACACGAAAATTCATCTAAAAGAATACAAAACACAGGACGTAAACGCAATCCAAATTAGGGACACGCATATGAATACTCAAGATAGACAAGAAATGAGGAAACTCATCCATAAACATAGCCATCTTTTCTCCGAACCTAACGAAAGACTGACCTACACCACCAAAGTAGTGGCCGAAATAAGAACAAACTCCGAAACGCCAGTTTACTCGAAATCCTACCCTTACCCGTTTTCCCTCAGGGACGAAATAGATAAACAGATAAATAAATTATTGGAAGACGGCATAATAAGACCATCCAGATCGCCCTACAACTCTCCGATATGGGTAGTCCCCAAGAAAGAGGACGCATCGGGAGAGAAAAAGTATAGAATGGTCATCGATTATAGAAAACTGAATAGTGTCACCGTGTCAGATAGGTATCCAATACCGGAAATAAACGAGGTACTTTCTCAACTAGGAGACAACAAAATATTTTCTGTAATAGATCTGAAGAGTGGCTTCCACCAGATTCCTCTTAAGGAATCCGATGTTGAGAAGACAGCTTTTTCCGTGAACAACGGAAAATATGAATTCACGCGACTACCTTTTGGGCTTAAAAACGCCCCTGGTATATTCCAACGAGCGCTTGATGACATCCTAAGAGACCATATAGGGAAAACATGCTACGTCTACATAGATGACATAGTCATATTCAGCAAAGATAAAGAATCCCACCAAAAACACATTGATACAATTTTTGACACCCTAAATAAAGCTAATATGAAAGTTCAGATTGATAAATGTGAATTTTTTAAAACCAAAGTGGAATTTTTAGGCTTTATCATTTCATCAGACGGCATCTCAACCAATCCCGCCAAGGTTCAATCAATAGTCAATTTCCAATACCCCAAAAACCTTAAAGATTTGAGGTCATTCCTCGGCCTTTCAGGTTACTATAGACGCTTCATAAGAAGTTATGCTTCACTTGCAAAACCATTAACAACCCTACTCCGCGGCGAAGAAGGTCGCATCTCGAAAAATATGTCAAAAAAAGTCCCCATTACACTTAATAGCGAAGCAAAAGAAGCATTTGAAAAAATTAAATCTGCACTCACTTCCGAAGATGTGATTCTTCAATATCCAGACTATAAAAAGGAATTCTCTCTTACCACCGACGCTTCCAAACATGCAATAGGAGCAGTCCTAGAGCAAAATGGAAGACCAATCACTTTCATTTCGCGAACTTTAAGCAAAACAGAGGAAAACTATGCAACTAACGAAAGGGAAATGCTTGCCATTATCTGGGCACTCAATTCCCTCAGAAATTATTTGTATGGTACTGCTAAAATAACCATTTATACGGACCACCAACCCCTTACGTACGCACTCAGTAACAAAAACACCAATTCCAAATTGAAAAGATGGAAGGCAATTTTAGAAGAATATCATTATGAAATAAAATACAAACCAGGTAAAGCAAACGTTGTTGCAGACGCACTCTCCAGACCATTTGAAATAAATTCGTTATCAGTTGCCACTAATTCAGACGAAAGCTCTTCGCATAATTTAATTCCGACCATTAATTGCCCAATAAATGTATTTAAAAATCAAATTTGGATCTTAACAGACCAAATCGATAGCTATCAACTCAAAATACCCTTCCCTACGTACCATAGGCACATTTTGACTAAACCTAATTATTCAATAGACGACTTGACAGCAATACTAAAGCGCTACCTCAACCCTTCAGTTATTAATGGAATATTCACAACCGAAAAAATAATGGGGCAGATTCAACAAATCTATCCCCTACACTTCAAGAACTACAAAGCTAGGTACACACAAACGCAAGTTAAAGATCTCATTACAAACGAGCAACAAGAGAATGAAATACTACGAACACATAAAAGAGCTCATCGAAACCCAGTAGAAAATAAACAGCAATTAATAGAAAAATTTTATTTCCCTAAAAATGCTCCAGAAAATTAAAGCAATAGTTAAACAATGCGGCGTATGCGCAGAAAACAAGTACGACAGACATCCCAATAACCCAAAAATTCAAGCAACTCCTATTCCCGAATACCCAGGACAGATAATCCATATAGACATCTATATTACCGGAAAACAACTAATACTGACTGCCATAGATAAGTACTCAAAATACGCACAAGCGAAAATATTAAAATCAAGAGCTACAGAAGACATTAGAGAACCACTTAGACAGATCATTTTCAATTGTGGAGTTCCACAAAACATAATAATAGACAATGAAAAATCATTAAATTCCAACTCAATAACTTTTATGTTAGAAGACCAACTCAGAATAAAAATACATAGGATACCTCCACATACTAGTACAGCTAACGGTCAGGTTGAACGATTCCATTCAACCCTATCAGAAATTTTAAGGTGTTTAAAATCGGAAAAGACAGAAAGATCTTTTGAAGAACTGCTGGACAGGGCAGTATATGAGTACAATTATTCAATTCACACAACTACAGGACAAAAACCGATTGAATCATTTTTTGGACGAAGAATATTCACTAATCCCGACCAGTACGAAGAGGCAAGACAGAATAACATACAAAGAATAAAACAAAAACAAGAGAAAGACCTAATATTTCACAATAAAAACAGAAGCCCATTTAAAGAATATAAAATTGGACAGACAATCTATGTTAGAATCAATAAACGTTACGGAAATAAGTTAACTTCACGGTACAAAGAAGAAATAGTAAAAGAAAATAAGAATTCTACAGTTTTAACACAAACCGGCAAGGTAGTCCACAAAAGCCTTATAAAAAGTTAAAAAAAAAAAAAAATTTTTTAGGAAATAGGAAATAGGAAAAAATAATTAAAAATTAATCAAAACAATGAACAAAAAATAAATAAAAAAAGAGCGCATAGTACGCTTATTATTAAAAAAAATATATATAAAAAAAATATTTTTTTTCTTTTATAAGGATAAAAAGAGCGCATAGCACGCTTATTATTACACTTTTGACAGAAATACATATCATTCTTTATTTCAATTTTTCAGATTTTTCGTACATTTGGTGTACGCTGATTTTAAAATAATAGACTATACAAATTCACAATTAGCAACATTTGATACAGGATTGACAAGAATACAAACAGGAACCTACCGAATAATACATAAAGTAGACCTAGACGCATTTCAAATGACACTCGACGAAATGGACAACACTATTAAAACCAAGATAGCATCAGAAAATCCCTTTCTACCCATCTTGATAAATGAATTAACCCTTACCCAAACTTACCTAAATAGATTACGACCCAAAAGATTTAAAAAATCCATAGATACAATAGGAAAAGTCTGGAAATGGATCGCGGGAAATCCCGATCATGACGACTTAGTAATTTTAGATAATCAAATAAATAATATAATAAACAATAATAATAATCAAGTAGTAATAAATAAAATAATTTTTGATAGGATAAATAATATTACGAGAGTATCAAATAAGATTTTAAAAACGGTACAATCTAATGAAGATGTACAACGCAATTTTGCTATAGAACTAAAATATAAATTAAAGATTGTAAAAGAAGAAATTATTAATATTGATTATGCGATTCATTGGGCCAAAGCCGGAATCGTCAATTCGTATATTTTATCAAATGAAGAACTAGCATTAGCAAAATCCATTTTTATAAAAAATAACTTCACATTAAATAATGTAGAAGAATCGCTAGAATTTGCGAATATAAAAGTAGCCTCAAATGAAACAATGTTATTTTATATGATAGGAATACCATTAATAAACGAAGAAATTTGCGATTCAATTGTAATCAAACCCATAAAGAAAAATAGATATATTAATAAAATTCCCTATGAGGATATCGTAACATGTAGTAAACATAAGGTATTTGGAATAAAAACAAAATGTAATGAAAATAATCATATAAGAATTTGTAACTATAAGAATATGATAGATATTAGTAACACTACTTGTGTCCCGCAATTACTCAGAAGCGAACCAGCAGAATGCACTCAAATAAATAACCAGCACATCCCATCGATAGAAAACATCTTCCCTGGCATCATATTATTAAACCAGTATAATGGCACAATTCAAATTGATAATCAGAAAATAAATCTTGTGGGATCATACGCCGTTCAATATCGCAATTCCACAGTTTTAATCGACAACCAAAAACACTCCTTTAACGAAATACTAACTAGCAAACCATTACCCGCAATCCTACAGTCAAATATCCCTTCGAACAAAGAGGAAGAAATTCTCAGCCTTGAGATGATGAAGGAACTCCACATAAATAACACCAATCATTTACAAACACTGCAGACAACCCACACAGCAGCTCTAATAACAAATTTTTCATTAGTAGTTATTTGCCTGATCAGTCTAGCAACAATAGGCACTGCACCAATCATAAGGAAGAATTGCAAGACAAAACTAATAGAACCATCGAGCTACAATGTAAACGTGAATGTGGCCAATAACAATGAAGACACATCGGAAACTCCCACGTCACAAGTGCCAATAACCCTAATAGTTTGAACGAACGAGGACGCTCGAATTTAAGGGCGGAGGAGTTAACACCAAATTAGTTAGATAATAATAAATTAGCTGACACAGCAATAAACAAGCGAATAAAAACACAAGTATAAAATTAATAAACCAAAATTGCTTAAAAACACAAGTATAAAATTAATAAACCAAAATTGCTGACGACACGTCTGCATTAACTCAAAAACAGGAAACGCAAAATAACAATTTGCGGAAATCAACAACAACACCACAGCAGAGTTACAACGTCAGCGCAGCCGAATTTTATACGGTCACATTGAAGTGCAATGTGACCATAAATTATTGATAGGTATAGTGTAAGACAGAATTGTTAGTATTAAGCAGTCGAATTTAAGTAGTCGTAAGGTAGACTAGTCGAATTTAAGTAGTCGTAAGGTAGACTAGTCGAAATTAAGTAGCTGTAAGGAAAAGTTCAATAAATGTATAAACTTTAAAAAATTTGTTTTTTTTCTACATTTAAGTGGAAGAACGAATAATTGGCGCCCGAGCTAAAGAAGAAAGCTTGTTCGGTTCGCGAAAAGTTAAAAGTGCCGTTAAAAAAAAAAAACGCCGCGAAAAAGACAAGGTTAGCCTTTAACTGGTGACAAGTGGTCCTACAGGCCGAGCGGATTAAAGGATAAAAAAGTAATCAACACATTAAGAGCGTGAAAAGGATAGGAAAATCCTTCCTGGACGCTCCAGCGACACCGACAAGGAACAGCAGCAAAAAGCCTACAAAACAAAAACAGTGTGAGGAAGTGTACCCCAGTACAAACACGGAACAGGACAAATACACACTCATCGGTTTCGAGGATCATCATGAAGCTGTATATAGTGTAAGTAGCATAAGAAATATAATTAGTAATAAGACCAGAGAGGAAAAATTGTGAAAAAAAAATTGTTTGTTATTAATAATAAATAAATTATTAAGTGAAGCTATAGTGTAAGTAAATATAAATAAAATACGGCTTGTACAGCCTATAAAATTAAATATTATTAAAGCTGCGATTCACCACCTTTGGGGGGACCCTCCAGCTTATAACAAATAAAAACTCTGCGATTCCCCCGGACCCTCCAGAGATTTATAAATTATAAATTAAATAACAAAAGGCTCGTACAGCCAGTAACTAAAAATAAATAAAAACCTATAACAACGCTTAACTCTGCGATTCCCCCGGACCCTCCAGAGTAGAAAAGCCACCTTTCCTAGAAGGGTTAACAACGAAAAAATAGGAAATATTAGTTTTAGCGAAAATAAAATACTAAATAGAATTTTTTTTAATATATTTCGTAATCATCAAGTAAGTAAAAGGGAAGGAAAAAATGGCAAATCCAAATAACCTCATAAGGCCACCAGTACTACCCTCACCTAATCCAAATCCTCCACAACCCGATCTAGCAAATCAAGTAAGAGAACTACTAGGTCAATTACTACTCACAGATGGACGAAACATAATACAAAGTATAATTAAGAATGACATGATCCCAGCACCCATAGTGGACCAAACGATTGACGAACGTTATAGGAACAATCTTTCAGATATGGACAAAATCCCAGACGTTGTCAGGTCACTTAGAGAATTTAGCGGAAACCCCACCGAATTTAGCAGTTGGAGGAAAAGCGTTGAGCGCATCCTCAAAATCTATGAAAATTTGATAGGCACTCCAAAATATTTTGGAATCTTAAACGTAATTAGGAATAAAATAGTTGGTAAGGCCGACGCGGTACTCGAATCTTACAACACACCGCTGAATTGGACAGCGATCTCTAAATGCTTAACAACGCATTACGCGGATAAAAGAGATTTAAGTACATTGGAATATCAAATGACGTGCATTATCCAAGGACGTCGATCGATACAAAGCTTCTATTCGCAAGTATACGCACATCTGTCACTAATTCTTAACAAAATCGCCTGTATGGAGATGAGCGAAGAATCAATACAAATTCTTTCTCGAACCTATAGGGAGAAAGCACTCGATACATTCGTACGAGGACTTTCAGGAGACCTCTCCAAATTGCTTGGTATGAAAGAACCTGCCGACCTGCCAGAAGCTCTGCACCTTTGTATGAAGCTAGAAAACCAAAATTTTAGAACCACACACGCGAACAATTACAATACACCCTACAGAATGGATAGACCACAACTTCCCCCAAAGCCACAACACCAACATTTCCAAAGACAAGTCTATACACAACCCTCTCAACAATATTTTCACCCAGAACTCGCATATATGCCACGCACACAACAAGCGTTTTCGCCAAACGCATACCGCCCACAACAATTCGCGCAACGCACCTATCAACCATTCAACAGCCCACAGTATAACACCTATAACAATCCACAATATAATCCTTACAACAATCCACCCCCAAGACCTCTAGCGCAAAAACCATTACCAAAACCGGAACCAATGGACATAGACCAAAGTATTAGAACAAACGCAATAAATTATGCCAATAGACCGAACTTCAAATATGCCGGAAAACGACAGGAAGGACCAAGTTCGAATTTTACGAATCCACCCCACAAAATTCAAAGAAATTTCCATATAAACTGCTCTCAGATACAGCCGGAAGGCCCCAATTCTGCAAACCCTCTTGAAGAACCAACATACCACCATATTCTTGACCAAGACTCTCTTAACTACAATCAGAACCAACCCGAAATCCTAGACCCAACAGATATACATTTTTTAGAATGAAAACTTCTTCGCTTCCTTACTTCGAATGTAGAACAAAGAGCGGAGAAATTCTTAAAATACTACTAGACACAGGTTCTAACAAGAACTACATACAGCCTCATTTAGCAAGGAAAATAATAGAAAATAATAGCCCATTTCATGCAAACTCGATAGGAGGCAAAATAAAGATCACCCATCACACATATATAAATCTTTTCAAGCTCAAAAATCAATTAAAGTTTTTCCTACTACCCACCCTAACCACATTTCACGGAATATTAGGTAATGACAGCATAAAAGAAATTAACGCAATAATCCATAGTAAGGATAATTTTATGATTATAGCAAACCACACGAAAATTCATCTAAAAGAATACAAAACACAGGACGTAAACGCAATCCAAATTAGGGACACGCATATGAATACTCAAGATAGACAAGAAATGAGGAAACTCATCCATAAACATAGCCATCTTTTCTCCGAACCTAACGAAAGACTGACCTACACCACCAAAGTAGTGGCCGAAATAAGAACAAACTCCGAAACGCCAGTTTACTCGAAATCCTACCCTTACCCGTTTTCCCTCAGGGACGAAATAGATAAACAGATAAATAAATTATTGGAAGACGGCATAATAAGACCATCCAGATCGCCCTACAACTCTCCGATATGGGTAGTCCCCAAGAAAGAGGACGCATCGGGAGAGAAAAAGTATAGAATGGTCATCGATTATAGAAAACTGAATAGTGTCACCGTGTCAGATAGGTATCCAATACCGGAAATAAACGAGGTACTTTCTCAACTAGGAGACAACAAAATATTTTCTGTAATAGATCTGAAGAGTGGCTTCCACCAGATTCCTCTTAAGGAATCCGATGTTGAGAAGACAGCTTTTTCCGTGAACAACGGAAAATATGAATTCACGCGACTACCTTTTGGGCTTAAAAACGCCCCTGGTATATTCCAACGAGCGCTTGATGACATCCTAAGAGACCATATAGGGAAAACATGCTACGTCTACATAGATGACATAGTCATATTCAGCAAAGATAAAGAATCCCACCAAAAACACATTGATACAATTTTTGACACCCTAAATAAAGCTAATATGAAAGTTCAGATTGATAAATGTGAATTTTTTAAAACCAAAGTGGAATTTTTAGGCTTTATCATTTCATCAGACGGCATCTCAACCAATCCCGCCAAGGTTCAATCAATAGTCAATTTCCAATACCCCAAAAACCTTAAAGATTTGAGGTCATTCCTCGGCCTTTCAGGTTACTATAGACGCTTCATAAGAAGTTATGCTTCACTTGCAAAACCATTAACAACCCTACTCCGCGGCGAAGAAGGTCGCATCTCGAAAAATATGTCAAAAAAAGTCCCCATTACACTTAATAGCGAAGCAAAAGAAGCATTTGAAAAAATTAAATCTGCACTCACTTCCGAAGATGTGATTCTTCAATATCCAGACTATAAAAAGGAATTCTCTCTTACCACCGACGCTTCCAAACATGCAATAGGAGCAGTCCTAGAGCAAAATGGAAGACCAATCACTTTCATTTCGCGAACTTTAAGCAAAACAGAGGAAAACTATGCAACTAACGAAAGGGAAATGCTTGCCATTATCTGGGCACTCAATTCCCTCAGAAATTATTTGTATGGTACTGCTAAAATAACCATTTATACGGACCACCAACCCCTTACGTACGCACTCAGTAACAAAAACACCAATTCCAAATTGAAAAGATGGAAGGCAATTTTAGAAGAATATCATTATGAAATAAAATACAAACCAGGTAAAGCAAACGTTGTTGCAGACGCACTCTCCAGACCATTTGAAATAAATTCGTTATCAGTTGCCACTAATTCAGACGAAAGCTCTTCGCATAATTTAATTCCGACCATTAATTGCCCAATAAATGTATTTAAAAATCAAATTTGGATCTTAACAGACCAAATCGATAGCTATCAACTCAAAATACCCTTCCCTACGTACCATAGGCACATTTTGACTAAACCTAATTATTCAATAGACGACTTGACAGCAATACTAAAGCGCTACCTCAACCCTTCAGTTATTAATGGAATATTCACAACCGAAAAAATAATGGGGCAGATTCAACAAATCTATCCCCTACACTTCAAGAACTACAAAGCTAGGTACACACAAACGCAAGTTAAAGATCTCATTACAAACGAGCAACAAGAGAATGAAATACTACGAACACATAAAAGAGCTCATCGAAACCCAGTAGAAAATAAACAGCAATTAATAGAAAAATTTTATTTCCCTAAAAATGCTCCAGAAAATTAAAGCAATAGTTAAACAATGCGGCGTATGCGCAGAAAACAAGTACGACAGACATCCCAATAACCCAAAAATTCAAGCAACTCCTATTCCCGAATACCCAGGACAGATAATCCATATAGACATCTATATTACCGGAAAACAACTAATACTGACTGCCATAGATAAGTACTCAAAATACGCACAAGCGAAAATATTAAAATCAAGAGCTACAGAAGACATTAGAGAACCACTTAGACAGATCATTTTCAATTGTGGAGTTCCACAAAACATAATAATAGACAATGAAAAATCATTAAATTCCAACTCAATAACTTTTATGTTAGAAGACCAACTCAGAATAAAAATACATAGGATACCTCCACATACTAGTACAGCTAACGGTCAGGTTGAACGATTCCATTCAACCCTATCAGAAATTTTAAGGTGTTTAAAATCGGAAAAGACAGAAAGATCTTTTGAAGAACTGCTGGACAGGGCAGTATATGAGTACAATTATTCAATTCACACAACTACAGGACAAAAACCGATTGAATCATTTTTTGGACGAAGAATATTCACTAATCCCGACCAGTACGAAGAGGCAAGACAGAATAACATACAAAGAATAAAACAAAAACAAGAGAAAGACCTAATATTTCACAATAAAAACAGAAGCCCATTTAAAGAATATAAAATTGGACAGACAATCTATGTTAGAATCAATAAACGTTACGGAAATAAGTTAACTTCACGGTACAAAGAAGAAATAGTAAAAGAAAATAAGAATTCTACAGTTTTAACACAAACCGGCAAGGTAGTCCACAAAAGCCTTATAAAAAGTTAAAAAAAAAAAAAAAAAAAAAAAAAAAAAAAAAAAAAAAAAAATTTTTAGGAAATAGGAAATAGGAAAAAATAATTAAAAATTAATCAAAACAATGAACAAAAAATAAATAAAAAAGAGCGCATAGTACGCTTATTATTAAAAAAAATATATATAAAAAAAATATTTTTTTTCTTTTATAAGGATAAAAAGAGCGCATAGCACGCTTATTATTACACTTTTGACAGAAATACATATCATTCTTTATTTCAATTTTTCAGATTTTTCGTACATTTGGTGTACGCTGATTTTAAAATAATAGACTATACAAATTCACAATTAGCAACATTTGATACAGGATTGACAAGAATACAAACAGGAACCTACCGAATAATACATAAAGTAGACCTAGACGCATTTCAAATGACACTCGACGAAATGGACAACACTATTAAAACCAAGATAGCATCAGAAAATCCCTTTCTACCCATCTTGATAAATGAATTAACCCTTACCCAAACTTACCTAAATAGATTACGACCCAAAAGATTTAAAAAATCCATAGATACAATAGGAAAAGTCTGGAAATGGATCGCGGGAAATCCCGATCATGACGACTTAGTAATTTTAGATAATCAAATAAATAATATAATAAACAATAATAATAATCAAGTAGTAATAAATAAAATAATTTTTGATAGGATAAATAATATTACGAGAGTATCAAATAAGATTTTAAAAACGGTACAATCTAATGAAGATGTACAACGCAATTTTGCTATAGAACTAAAATATAAATTAAAGATTGTAAAAGAAGAAATTATTAATATTGATTATGCGATTCATTGGGCCAAAGCCGGAATCGTCAATTCGTATATTTTATCAAATGAAGAACTAGCATTAGCAAAATCCATTTTTATAAAAAATAACTTCACATTAAATAATGTAGAAGAATCGCTAGAATTTGCGAATATAAAAGTAGCCTCAAATGAAACAATGTTATTTTATATGATAGGAATACCATTAATAAACGAAGAAATTTGCGATTCAATTGTAATCAAACCCATAAAGAAAAATAGATATATTAATAAAATTCCCTATGAGGATATCGTAACATGTAGTAAACATAAGGTATTTTGAATAAAAACAAAATGTAATGAAAATAATCATATAAGAATTTGTAACTATAAGAATATGATAGATATTAGTAACACTACTTGTGTCCCGCAATTACTCAGAAGCGAACCAGCAGAATGCACTCAAATAAATAACCAGCACATCCCATCGATAGAAAACATCTTCCCTGGCATCATATTATTAAACCAGTATAATGGCACAATTCAAATTGATAATCAGAAAATAAATCTTGTGGGATCATACGCCGTTCAATATCGCAATTCCACAGTTTTAATCGACAACCAAAAACACTCCTTTAACGAAATACTAACTAGCAAACCATTACCCGCAATCCTACAGTCAAATATCCCTTCGAACAAAGAGGAAGAAATTCTCAGCCTTGAGATGATGAAGGAACTCCACATAAATAACACCAATCATTTACAAACACTGCAGACAACCCACACAGCAGCTCTAATAACAAATTTTTCATTAGTAGTTATTTGCCTGATCAGTCTAGCAACAATAGGCACTGCACCAATCATAAGGAAGAATTGCAAGACAAAACTAATAGAACCATCGAGCTACAATGTAAACGTGAATGTGGCCAATAACAATGAAGACACATCGGAAACTCCCACGTCACAAGTGCCAGTAACCCTAATAGTTTGAACGAACGAGGACGCTCGAATTTAAGGGCGGAGGAGTTAACACCAAATTAGTTAGATAATAATAAATTAGCTGACACAGCAATAAACAAGCGAATAAAAACACAAGTATAAAATTAATAAACCAAAATTGCTTAAAAACACAAGTATAAAATTAATAAACCAAAATTGCTGACGACACGTCTGCATTAACTCAAAAACAGGAAACGCAAAATAACAATTTGCGGAAATCAACAACAACACCACAGCAGAGTTACAACGTCAGCGCAGCCGAATTTTATACGGTCACATTGAAGTGCAATGTGACCATAAATTATTGATAGGTATAGTGTAAGACAGAATTGTTAGTATTAAGCAGTCGAATTTAAGTAGTCGTAAGGTAGACTAGTCGAATTTAAGTAGTCGTAAGGTAGACTAGTCGAAATTAAGTAGCTGTAAGGAAAAGTTCAATAAATGTTTAAACTTTAAAAAATTTGTTTTTTTTCCACATTTAAGTGGAAGAACGAATAATTTATATATGCTAATTAGCAGTTTTAAGGTTATTGGAGTTATCATATAGCCGTAACGACAGTGTATTTGGAAAAATTTCACAATATTACATTAAGGCGTAGAATCGATTTTTTAGTCCATATGCACTAAGCAATCGATACCAAGTCGCGTAAAAATATAAACTATACATATATATGCTAATTAGCAGTTTTAAGGTTATTGGAGTTATCATATAGCCGTAACGACAGTGTATTTGGAAAAATTTCACAATCTTATATTAAGGTGTAGAATCCATTTTTTAGTACATATACATTAAGCAATCGATACCAAGTTGCGTAAAAATATGAACTATATATATTTATGCTAATTAACCGTTTTGAGATTATTGGAGTTGCCATACAGCCATAACGACAGTGTATTTGGAAAAATTTCACAATCTTATATTAAGGTGTAGAATCGATTTTGTAGTACATATGCACCAAGTAGCCGATACCAAGTTGCGTAAAAATATGAACTATACATATTTATGCTAATTAACCGTTTTGAGGTTATTGGAGTTGTCATATAGCCATAACGACAGTTTATTTGGAAAAAATTCACAATCTTATATTAAGGCGTAGAATCCATTTTTTAGTACATATGCACTAAGCAATCTATACCAAGTTGCGCAAAAATATGAACTATACATATTTATGCTAATTAGCTGTTTTGAGGTTATTGGAGATGTCATATAGCCATAACGACAGTGTATTTGGAAAAATTTCACAATCTTATATTAAGGTGTAGAATCCATTTTTTAGTACATATACATTACGCAGTCGATACCAAGTTCCGTAAAAATATGAACTATACATATTTATGCTAATTAACCGTTTTGAGGTTATTGGAGTTGTCATATAGCCATAAAGACAGTGTATTTGGAAAAATTTCACAATCTTATATTAAGGTGTATAATCGATTTTGTAGCACACATACATTAAGCAATCGATACCAAGTTGCGTAAAAATATGAACTATATATATTTATGCTAATTAACCGTTTTGAGGTTATTGGAGTTGTCATATAGCCATAAAGACAGTGTATTTGCAAAAATTTCACAATCTTATATTAAGGTGTAGAATCGATTTTGTAGTACACATGCACTTAGTTACCGATACCCAGTTGCGTAAAAATATGAACTATACATATATATGCTAATTAGCTGTTTTGAGGTTATTGGAGTTGTCATATAGCCATAACGACAGTGCATTTGGAAAAATTTCACAATCTTATATTAAGGTGTAGAATCGATTTTTTAGTACATATGCACTAAGTAACCGATACCAAGATGCGTAAAAATATGAACTATACATATTTATGCTAATTAGCTGTTTCGAGGTTATTGGAGATGTCATATAGCCATAACGACAGTGTATTTGGAAAAATTTCACAATCTTATATTAAGGTGTAGAATCGATTTTGTAGTACACATGCACTTAGTTACCGATACCCAGTTGCGTAAAAATATGAACTATACATATATATGCTAATTAGCTGTTTTGAGGTTATTGGAGTTGTCATATAGCCATAACGACAGTGCATTTGGAAAAATTTCACAATCTTATATTAAGGTGTAGAATCGATTTTTTAGTACATATGCACTAAGCAATCGATACCAAGTTGCGTAAAAATATGAACTATACATATTTATGCTAATTAGGTGTTTTGAGGTTATTGGAGTTGTCATATAGCCATAACGACAGTGCGTTTGGAAAAATTTCACAATCTTATATTAAGGTGTAGAACCGATTTTTTAGTACATATGCAATAAGCACTCGATACCAAGTTGCGTAAAAATATGAACTTTAAATATTTATACTAATTAGCTGTTTTGAGGTTATTGGAGTTGTCATATAGCCATAACGACAGTGCGTTTGGAAAAATTTCACAATCTTATATTAAGGTGTAGAATCGATTTTGTAGTACATATGCACTAAGTAGCCGATACCAATTTGCGTAAAAATATGAACTATACATATATATGCTAATTAGCAGTATTAAGGTTATTGGAGTTATCATATAGCCGTAACGACAGTGTATTTGGAAAAATTTCACAATCTTATATTAAGGTGTAGAATCGATTTTTTAGTACAGATGCACTAAGCAATCTATACCAAGTTGCGTAAAAATATGAACTATATATATTTATGCTAATTAACCGTTTTGAGGTTATTGGAGATGTCATATAGCCGTAACGATAGTGTATTTGGAAAAATTTCACAATCTTATATTAAGGCGTAGAATCGATTTTGTAGTACATATGCACTAAGTAGCCGATACCAAGTTGCGTAAAAATATGAACTATACATATAACGGGTGATTTTTTTGAGGTTAGGATTTTCATGCATTAGTATTTGACAGATCACGTGGGATTTCAGACATGGTGTCAAAGAGAAAGATGCTCAGTATGCTTTGACATTTCATCATGAATAGACTTACTAACGAGCAACGCTTGCAAATCATTGAATTTTATTACCAAAATCAGTGTTCGGTTCGAAATGTGTTTCGCGCGCGTGTTTTGTTCAGCGATGAGGCTCATTTCTGGTTGAATGGCTACGTAAATAAGCAAAATTGCCGCATTTGGGGTGAAGAGCAACCAGAAGCCGTTCAAGAACTGCCCATGCATCCCGAAAAATGCACTGTTTGGTGTAGTTTGTACGCTGGTGGAATCATTGGACCGTATTTTTTCAAAGATGCTGTTGGACGCAACGTTACGGTGAATGGCGATCGCTATCGTTCGATGCTAACAAACTTTTTGTTGCCAAAAATGGAAGAACTGAACTTGGTTGACATGTGGTTTCAACAAGATGGCGCTACATGCCACACAGCTCGCGATTCTATGGCCATTTTGAGGGAAAACTTCGGACAACAATTCATCTCAAGAAATGGACCCGTAAGTTGGCCACCAAGATCATGCGATTTAACGCCTTTAGACTATTTTTTGTGGGGCTACGTCAAGTCTAAAGTCTACAGAAATAAGCCAGCAACTATTCCAGCTTTGGAAGACAACATTTCCGAAGAAATTCGGGCTATTCCGGCCGAAATGCTCGAAAAAGTTGCCCAAAATTGGACTTTCCGAATGGACCACCTAAGACGCAGCCGCGGTCAACATTTAAATGAAATTATCTTCAAAAAGTAAATGTCATGAACCAATCTAACGTTTCAAATAAAGAACCGATGAGATTTTGCAAATTTTATGCGTTTTTTTTTTTAAAAAAGTTATCAAGCTCTTAAAAAATCACCCTTTATATGCTAATTAGCCGTTTTAAGGTTATTGGAGTTATCATATAGCCGTAACGACAGTGTATTTGGAAAAATTTCACAATCTTATATTAAGGTGTAGAATCCATTTTTAGTACATATACATTAAGCAATCGATACCAAGTTGCGTAAAAATATGAACTATACATATTTATGCTAATTAACCGTTTTGAGGTTATTGGAGATGTCATATAGCCGTAACGACAGTGTATTTGGAAAAATTTCACAATCTTATATTAAGGTGTAGAATCCATTTTTTAGTACATATACATTAAGCAATCGATACCAAGTTGCGTAAAAATATGAACTATACATATTTATGCTAATTAACCGTTTTGAGGTTATTGGAGTTGTCATATAGCCGTAACGACAGTGTATTTGGAAAAATTTCACAATCTTATATTAAGGTGTAGAATCGATTTTTTAGTACAGATGCACTAAGCAATCGATACCAAGTTGCGTAAAAATATGAACTATACATATTTATGCTAATTAGCCGTTTTGAGGTTATTGGAGTTGTCATATAGCCGTAACGACAGTGTATTTGGAAAAATTTCACAATCTTATATTAAGGTGTAGAATCGATTTTTTAGTACATATACATTAAGCACTCGATACCAAGTTGCGTAAAAATATGAACTATACATATTATGCTAATTAACCGTTTTGAGGTTATTGGAGTTGTCATATAGCCGTAACGACAGTGTATTTGGAAAAATTTCACAATCTTATATTAAGTTGTAGAATCGATTTTTTAGTACATATGCACTAAGCAATCGATACCAAGTTGCGTAAAAATATGAACTATATATATTTATGCTAATTAGCCGTTTTGAGGTTATTGGAGTTGTCATATAGCCATAACGACAGTGTATTTGGAAAAATTTCACAATCTTATATTAAGGTGTAGAATCGATTTTTTAGTACATATGCACTAAGTAGCCGATACCAAGTTGCGTAAAAATATGAACTATACATATTTATGCTAATTAACCGTTTTGAGGTTATTGGAGTTGTCATATAGCCATAACGACAGTGTATTTGGAAAAATTTCACAATCTTATATTAAGGTGTAGAATCGATTTTTTAGTACATATGCACTAAGCAATGATACCAAGTTGCGTAAAAATATGAACTATACATATTTATGCTAATTAGCTGTTTTGAGGTTATTGGAGTTGTCATATAGCCGTAACGACAGTGTATTTGGAAAAATTTCACAATCTTATATTAAGGTGTAGAATCGATTTTTTAGTACATATGCACTAAGCAATCTATACCAAGTTGCGTAAAAATATGAACTATACATATTTATGCTAATTAGCCGTTTTGAGGTTATTGGAGTTGTCATATAGCCATAACGACAGTGTATTTGGAAAAATTTCACAATCTTATATTAAGGTGTAGAATCGATTTTTTAGTACATATGCACTAAGTAGCCGATACCAAGTTGCGTAAAAATATGAACTATACATATTTATGCTAATTAACCGTTTTGAGGTTATTGGAGTTGTCATATAGCCATAACGACAGTGTATTTGGAAAAATTTCACAATCTTATATTAAGGTGTAGAATCGATTTTTTAGTACAGATGCACTAAGCAATCGATACCAAGTTGCGTAAAAATATGAACTATACATATTTATGCTAATTAGCCGTTTTGAGGTTTTTGGAGTTGTCATATAGCCATAACGACAGTGTATTTGGAAAAATTTCACAATCTTATATTAAGGTGTAGAATCGATTTTTTAGTACATATACATTAAGCAATCGATACCAAGTTGCGTAAAAATATGAACTATACATATTTATGCTAATTAGCTGTTTTGAGGTTATTGGAGTTGTCATATAGCCGTAACGACAGTGTATTTGGAAAAATTTCACAATCTTATATTAAGGTGTAGAATCGATTTTTTAGTACATATGCATTAAGCAATCGATACCAAGTTGCGTAAAAATATGAACTATACATATTTATGCTAATTAACCGTTTTGAGGTTATTGGAGTTGTCATATAGCCATAACGACAGTGTATTTGGAAAAATTTCACAATCTTATATTAAGGTGTAGAATCGATTTTTTAGTACATATGCACTAAGCAATCGATACCAAGTTGCGTAAAAATATGAACTATACATATTTATGCTAATTAGCTGTTTTGAGGTTATTGGAGTTGTCATATAGCCATAACGACAGTGTATTTGGAAAAATTTCACAATCTTATATTAAGGTGTAGAATCGATTTTTTAGTACATATGCACTAAGTAGCCGATACCAAGTTGCGTAAAAATATGAACTATACATATTTATGCTAATTAACCGTTTTGAGGTTATTGGAGTTGTCATATAGCCATAACGACAGTGTATTTGGAAAAATTTCACAATCTTATATTAAGGTGTAGAATCGATTTTTTAGTACATATGCACTAAGTTACCGATACCAAGTTGCGTAAAAATATGAACTATACATATTTATGCTAATTAACCGTTTTGAGGTTATTGGAGTTGTCATATAGCCATAACGACAGTGTATTTGGAAAAATTTCACAATCTTATATTAAGGTGTAGAATCGATCTTTTAGTACAGATGCACTAAGCAATCTATACCAAGTTGCGTAAAAATATGAACTATACATATATATGCTAATTAGCCGTTTTAAGGTTTTTGGAGTTATCATATAGCCATAACGACAGTGCATTTGGAAAAATTTCACAATCTTATATTAAGGTGTATAATCGATTTTTTAGTACATATACATTAAGCAATCGATACCAAGTTGCGTGAAAATATGAAATATACATATTTATGCTAATTAGGCTTTTTGAAATTATTGGAGTTGTCATATAGCCGTAACGATAGTGTATTTGGAAAAATTTCACAATCTTATATTAAGGTGTAGAATCGATTTTTTAGTACATATGCACTAAGCAATCGATACCAAGTTGCGTAAAAATATGAACTATACATATTTATGCTAATTAACCGTTTTGAGGTTATTGGAGTTGTCATATAGCCATAACGACAGTGTATTTGGAAAAATTTCACAATCTTATATTAAGGTGTAGAATCGATTTTTTAGTACATATGCACTAAGTAGCCGATACCAAGTTGCGTAAAAATATGAACTATACATATTTATGCTAATTAACCGTTTTGAGGTTATTGGAGTTGTCATATAGCCATAACGACAGTGTATTTGGAAAAATTTCACAATCTTATATTAAGGTGTAGAATCGATTTTTAGTACAGATGCACTAAGCAATCTATACCAAATTGCTCAAAAATATGAACTATACATATATATGCTAATTAGCCGTTTTAAGGTTTTTTACGCAGTCGATACCAAGTTCCGTAAAAATATGAACTATACATATTTATGCTAATTAACCGTTTTGAGGTTATTGGAGTTGTCATATAGCCATAACGACAGTGTATTTGGAAAAATTTCACAATCTTATATTAAGGTGTAGAATCGATTTTTTAGTACATATGCACTAAGCAATCGATACCAAGTTGCGTAAAAATATGAACTATACATATTTATGCTTATTAGCCGTTTTGAGGTTATTGGAGTTGTCATATAGCCGTAACGACAGTGTATTTGGAAAAATTTCACAATCTTATATTAAGGTGTAGAATCGATTTTTTAGTACATATGCACTAAGAAATCGATACCAAGTTGCGTAAAAATACGAACTATACGTATATATGCTAGTTAACCGTTTTGAGGTTATTGGAGTTGTCATATAGCCATAACGACAGTGTATTTGCAAAAATTTCACAATCTTATATTAAGGTGTAGAATCGATTTTTTAGTACATATGCACTAAGAAATCGATACCAAGTTGCGTAAAAATATGAACTATACATATTTATGCTTATTAGCCGTTTTGAGGTTATTGGAGTTGTCATATAGCCATAACGACAGTGTATTTGAAAAAATTTCACAATCTTATATTAAGGTGTAGAATCGATTTTTTAGTACATATACATTAAGCAATCGATACCAAGTTGCGTAAAAATATGAACTATACATATTTATGCTAATTAACCGTTTTGAGGTTATTGGGGTTGTCATATAGCCATAACGACAGTGTATTTGGAAAAATTTCACAATCTTATATTAAGGTGTAGAATCGATTTTTTAGTACATATGCACTAAGCAATCTATACCAAGTTGCGTAAAAATATGAACTATACATATTTATGCTTATTAGCCGTTTTGAGGTTATTGGATATGTCATATAGCCATAACGACAGTGTATTTGGAAAAATTTCACAATCTTATATTAAGGTGTAGAATCGATTTTTTAGTACATATGCACTAAGCAATCGATACCAAGTTGCGTAAAAATATGAACTATACATATTTATGCTAATTAACCGTTTTGAGGTTATTGGAGTTGTCATATAGCCATAACGACAGTGTATTTGGAAAAATTTCACAATCTTATATTAAGGTGTAGAATCGATTTTTTAGTACATATGCACTAAGTAACCGATACCAAGTTGCGTAAAAATATGAACTATACATATTTATGCTAATTAGCCGTTTTGAGGTTATTGGAGTTGTCATATAGCCGTAACGACAGTGTATTTGGAAAAATTTCACAATCTTATATTAAGGTGTAGAATCGATTTTTTAGTCCATATGCACTAAGCAATCGATACCAAGTTGCGTAAAAATATGAACTATACATATTTATGCTAATTAACCGTTTTGAGGTTATTGGAGTTGTCATATAGCCATAACGACAGTGTATTTGGAAAAATTTCACAATCTTATATTTAGATGTAGAATCGATTTTTAGTACATATGCACTAAGAAATCGATACCAAGTTGCAGAAAAATATGAACTATATATATTTATGCTAATTAGCCGTTTTGAGGTTATTGGAGTTGTCATATAGCCATAACGACAGTGTATTTGGAAAAATTTCACAATCTTATATTAAGGTGTAGAATCGATTTTTTAGTACATATACATTAAGCAATCGATACCAAGTTTCGTAAAAATATGAGCTATACATATTTATGCTAATTAACCGTTTTGAGGTTATTGGAGTTGTCATATAGCCATAACGACAGTGCGTTTGGAAAAATTTCGCAATCTTATATTAAGGTGTAGAATCGATATTTTAGTACACATGCACTAAGCAATCTATACCAAATTGCGTAAAAATATGAACTATACATATTTATGCTAATTAACCGTTTTAAGTTTATTGGAGTTGTCATATAGCCATAACGACAGTGTATTTGGAAAAATTTCACAATCTTATATTAAGGTGTAGAATCGATTTTTTAGTACATATGCACTAAGAAATCGATACCAAGTTGCGTAAAAATATGAACTATACATATTTATGCTTATTAGCCGTTTTGAGGTTATTGGAGTTGTCATATAGCCATAACGACAGTAAATTTGGAAAAATTTCACAATCTTATATTAAGGTGTAGAATCGATTTTTTTAGTACATATGCACTAAGAAATCGATACCAAGTTGCGTAAAAATATGAACTATACATATTTATGCTAATTAACCGTTTTGAGGTTATTGGAGATGTCATATAGCCGTAACGACAGTGTATTTGGAAAAATTTCACAATCTTATATTAAGGTGTAGAATCGAGTTTTTAGTACATATGCACTAAGCAATCTATACCAAGTTGCGTAAAAATATGAACTATACATATTTATGCTAATTAACCGTTTTGAGGTTATTGGAGTTGTCATATAGCCATAACGACAGTGTATTTGGAAAAATTTCACAATCTTATATTAAGGTGTAGAATCGATTTTGTAGTACATATGCACTAAGCAATCTATACCAAGTTGCGTAAAAATATGAACTATACATATTTATGCTAATTAGCTGTTTGAGGTTATTGGAGTTGTCATATAGCCATAACGACAGTGCGTTTGAAAAAATTTCACAATCTTATATTAAGGTGTAGAATCGATTTTTTAGTACATATGCACTAAGCAATCGATACCAAGTTGCGTAAAAATATGAACTATACATATATATGCTAATTAGCCGATTTGAGGTTATTGGAGATGTCATATAGCCATAACGATAGTGTATTTGGAAAAATTTCACTATCTTATATTAAGGTGTAGAATCGATTTTTTAGTACGTATGCACTTAGCAATCGATACCAAGATGCGTAAAAATATTAACTATACATATTTATGCTAATTAACCGTTTTGAGGTTATTTGAGTTGTCATATAGCCGTAACGACAGTGTATTTGGAAAAATTTCACAATCTTATATTAAGGTGTAGAATCGATTTTTTAGTTCATATGCACTAAGCAATCGATCGCAAGTTGCGTAAAAATATGAACTATACATATTTATGCTAATTAGCCGTTTTGAGGTTATTGGAGTTGTCATATAGCCGTAACGACAGTGCATTTGGAAAAATTTCACAATCTTATATTAACGTGTTGAATCGATTTTTTAGTACAGATGCACTAAGCACTCGATACCAAGCTGCGTAAAAATATGAACTATACACATTTATGCTAATTAACCGTTTTGAGGTTATTGGAGTTGTCATATAGCTATAACGACAGTGTATTTGGAAAAATTTCACAATCTTATATTAAGGTGTAGAATCGATTTTTTAGTACATATGCACTAAGCAATCGATATCACGTTGCGTAAAAATATGAACTATACATATTTATGCTAATAAGCCGTTTTAAGGTTATTGGAGTTATCATATAGCCGTAACGACAGTGTATTTGGAAAAATTTCACAATCTTATATTAAGGTGTAGAATCGTTTTTTTAGTACATATGCACTAAGCAATCGATACCACGTTGCGCAAAAATATGAACTATACATATTTATGCTAATAAGCCGTTTTGAGGTTATTGGAGTTGTCATATAGCAATAACGACAGTGTATTTGGAAAAATTTCACAATCTTATATTGAGGTGTAGAATCGATTTATTAGTACATATGCATTAAGCAGTCGATACCAAGTTGCGTAAAAATATGAACTATACATATTTATGCTAATTAACCGTTTTGAGGTTATTGGAGTTGTCATATAGCCGTAACGACAGTGTATTTGGAAAAATTTCACAATCTTATATTAAGGTGTAGAATCGATTTTTTAGTACATATGCACCAAGCAATCTATACCAAGTTGCGTAAAAATATGAACTATACATATTTATGCTAATTAACCGTTTTGATGTTATTGGAGTTGTCATATAGCCATAACGACAGTGTATTTGGAAAAATTTCACAATCTTATATTAAGGTGTAGAATCGATTTTTTAGTTCATATGCACCAAGCAATCGATACCAAGTTGAGTAAAAATATGAACTATACATATTTATGCTAATTAACCGTTTTGAGGTTATTGGAGTTGTCATATAGCCATAACGACAGTGTATTTGGAAAAATTTCACAATCTTATATTAAGGTGTAGAATCGATTTTTAGTACATATGCACTAAGTAATCGATACCAAGTTGCGTAAAAATATGAACTATACATATTTATGCTTATTAGCCGTTTTGAGGTTATTGGAGTTGTCATATAGCCATAACGACAGTGTATTTGGAAAAATTTCACAATCTTATATTAAGGTGTAGAATCGATTTTTTAGTACATATGCACTAAGCAATCGATACCAAGTTGCGTAAAAATATGAACTATACATATTTATGCTAATTAGCCGTTTTGAGGTTATTGGAGATGTCATATAGCCGTAACGATAGTGTATTTGGAAAAATTTCACAATCTTATATTAAGGTGTAGAATCGATTTTGCAGTACATATGCACTAAGAAATCGATACCAAGTTGCGTAAAAATATGAACAATATATATTTATGCTAATTAACCGTTTTGAGGTTATTGGAGATGTCATATACAGTGTATTTGGAAAAATTTCACAATATATCATTAAGGTGTATAATCGATTTTGTAGTACATATGCACTAAGAAATCGATACCAAGTTGTGTAAAAATATGAACTATACATATATATGCAAATTAGCCGTTTTTAGGTTATTGGAGTTATCATATAGCCATAACGATAGTGTATTTGGAAAAATTTCACAATCTTATATTAAGGTGTAGAATCGATTTTTTAGTACATATACATTAAGCAATCGATACCAAGCTGCGTAAAGATATGAACTATACATTTATTTGTTAATTAACCGTTTTGTGGGTTATTGGAGTAGTCATATAGCCATAACGACAGTGTATTTGGAAAAATTTCACAATCTTATATTAAGGTGTAGAATCGATTTTTTAGTACATATGCACTAAGCAATCGATACCAAGTTGCGTAAAAATATGAACTATATATATTTATGCTAATTAGCCATTTTTAGGTTATTGGAGTTGTCATATAGCCATAACGACAGTGCATTTGGAAAAATTTCGCAATCTTATATTAAGGTGTAGAATCGATTTTTTAGTACATATGCACTATGCAAACGATACCAAGTTGCGTAAAAATATGAGCTATACATATTTATGCTAATTAACCGTTTTGAGGTTATTGGAGTTGTCATATAGCCATAACGACAGTGTATTTGGAAAAATTTCACAATCTTATATTAAGGTGTAGAATCCATTTTTTAGTACATATGCACTAAGAAATCGATATCAAGTTGCGTAAAAATATGAACTATACATATTTATGCTAATTAGCCGTTTTGAGGTTATTAGAGTTGTCATATAGCCATAACGACAGTGTATTTGGAAAAATTTCACAATCTTATATTAAGGTGTAGAATCCATTTTTTAGTACATATGCACTAAGCAATCGATACCAAGTTGCGTAAAAATATGAACTATACATATTTATGCTAATTAACCGTTTTGAGGTTATTGGAGTTGTCATATAGCCGTAACAACAGTGTATTTGGAAAAATTTCACAATCTTATATTAAGGTGTAGAATCGATTTTTTACTACATATGCACTAAGTAACCGATACCAAGTTACCTAAAAATATGAACTATACATATTTATGCTAATTAGCTGTTTTGAGGTTATTGGAGTGGTCATATAGCCATAACGACAGTGTACTTGGAAAAATTTCACAATCTTATATTAAGGTGTAGAATCGATCTTTTAGTACATATGCACTAAGCAATCTATACCAAGTTGCGTAAAAATATGAACTATACATATTTATGCTAATTAGCTGTTTTGAGGTTATTGGAGTTGTCATATAGCCATAACGACAGTGTATTTGGAAAAATTTCACAATCTTATATTAAGGTGTAGAATCGATTTTTTAGTACATATGCACTTAGCAATCGATACCAAGTTGCGTAAAAATATGAACTATACATATTTATGCTAATTAGCTTTTTGGAGGTTATTGGAGTTGTCATATAGCCATAACGACAGTGTATTTGGAAAAATTTCACAATCTTATATTTAGATGTAGAATCGATATTTTAGTACATATGCACTAAGCAATCGATACCAAGTTGCGTAAAAATATGAACTATACATATTTATGCTAATTAACCGTTTTGAGGTTATTGGAGTTGTCATATAGCCACAACAACAGTGCATTTGGAAAAATTTCACAATCTTATATTTCGGTGTAGAATCGATTTTTTAGTACATATGCACTAAGCAATCGATACCAAGTTGCGTAAAAATATGAACTATACATATTTATGCTAATTAGCTGTTTTGAGGTTATTGGAGTTGTCATATAGCCATAACAACAGTGCATTTGGAAAAATTTCACAATCTTATATTAAGGCGTAGATTCGATTTTTTAGTACATATGCATTTAGCAATCGATACCAAGTTCCGTAAAAATATGAACTATACATATATACGCTAATTAGCCGTTTTAAGGTTTTTGGAGTTATCATATAGCCATAACGACAGTGCATTTGGAAAAATTTCACAATATTATATTAAGGTGTAGAATCGATATTTTAGTACACATGCACTAAGCAATCGATACCAAGTTGCGCAAAAATATGAACTATACATATTTATGCTAATTAACCCTTTTGAGGTTATTGGAGTTGTCATATAGCCATAACGACAGTGTATTTGGAAAAATTTCACAATCTTATATTAAGGTGTAGAATCGATTTTTTAGTACATATACATTAAGCAATCGATACCAAGTTGCGTAAAAATATGAACTATACATATTTATGCTAATTAACCGTTTTGAGGTTATTGGAGTTGTCATATAGCCATAACGACAGTGTATTTGGAAAAATTTCACAATCTTATATTAAGGTGTAGAATCCATTTTTAGTACATATGCACTAAGAAACCGATACCAAGTTGCGTAAAAATATGAACTATACATATTTATGCTAATTAACCGTTTTGAGGTTATTGGAGTTGTCATATAGCCGTAACGACAGTGTATTTGGAAAAATTTCACAATCTTATATTAAGGTGTAGAATCGATTTTTTAGTACATATACATTAAGCACTCGATACCAAGTTGCGTAAAAATATGAACTATACATATTTATGCTAATTAACCGTTTTGAGGTTATTGGAGTTGTCATATAGCCATAAAGACAGTGTATTTGGAAAAATTTCACAATCTTATATTAAGGTGTAGAATCGATTTTTTAGTACAGATGCACTAAGCAATCTATACCAAGTTGCGTAAAAATATGAACTATACATATTTATGCTAATTAGCCGTTTTGAGGTTATTGGAGATGTCATATAGCCATAACGACAGTGTATTTGGAAAAATTTCACAATCTTATATTAAGGTGTGGAATCGAATCTTTTAGGAAAGATGCACTTAAGTAATCTATACCAAGTTGCCGTAAAAAATATGAATCTATACATATTTTATGCTAATTAGCTGTTGTGAGGTTATTGGAGTTGTCATATAGCCATAAACGACAGTGTATTTGGAAAAATTTCACCAATCTTATCTTAAGGTGTAGAATCGATTTTTTAGTACATATGCACTAAGCAATCGATACCAAGTTGCGTAAAAATATGAACTATACATAATTTCTACGAATTAGCTGTTTTGAGGTTATTGGAGTTGTCATAATAAGCATAACGACAGTGTAATTGGAAAAAACTTCACAATCTTATATTAAGGTGTAGGAAATCCATTTTTTTATGTACATATGCACTAAGTAATCGATAACAAGCTGCGTAAAAAGATGAACCTATACAATATTTATGCTAATTAGCTGTTTTGGGGTCATTGGAGTTGTCATATAGACATAACAACAGTGCATTTGGAAAAATGTCACAATATTACATTAAGGCGTAGATATCGATTTTTCAGTCCATATGCACTAAGTAAGCGATACCAAGTTGCACGGAAAAATATGAACCAATACATATTTATGCTAATTAACCGTTTTGAGGTTATTGGAGTTGTCATTATAGAACATAACGACAGTGTATTTGGAAAAATTTCACAATATTACTGAAGGCGTAGAATCCATTTTTTAGTACATATACATTATAGCAATCGATTACCAAGTTGCGTAAAAATAGGAACTATATATATTTATGCTAAATAACCGTTTTGAGGTTATTGGCGTTGTCATATAGCCGTAACGAGAGTGTATTTGGAAAAATTTCACAATAGTATATTACAGGTGTAGAATCGTTGTTTTTGTAGAGAGGCACTAATCAATTTTACCAAGTTGCGTATAAATATGAACTATTCATATATATGCTAATTCGCCGTTTAAGAGGTTTGTGGAGTTATTCATATAGCCATAACGACAGTGCATTTGGAAACATTTCACAATCTTATATTAAGGTGTAGAATCGATTTTTTAGTCCATATGCACTAAGCAATCGATACCAAGTTGCGTAAAAATATGAACTATACATATTTATGCTAATTAGCTGTTTTGAGGTTATTGGAGTTGTCATATAGCCATAACGACAGTGTATTTGGAAAAATTTCACAATCTTATATTAAGGTGTAGAATCCATTTTTTTGTACATATGCACTAAGCAATCGATACCAAGTTGCGTAAAAATATGAACTATACATATTTATGCTAATTAACCGTTTCGAGGTTATTGGAGATGTCATATAGCCGTAACGACAGTGTATTTGGAAAAATTTCACAATCTTATATTAAGGTGTAGAATCGATTTTTTAGTACATATGCACTAAGCAATCGATACCAAGTTGCGTAAAAATATGAACTATACATATTTATGCTAATTAACCGTTTTGAGGTTATTGGAGTTGTCATATAGCCATAACGACAGTGTATTTGGAAAAATTTCACAATCTTATATTAAGGTGTAGAATCGATTTTGTAGTACATATGCACTAAGCAATCTATACCAAGTTGCGTAAAAATATGAGCTATACATATTTATGATAATTAGCTGTTTTGAGTTATCATATAGCCATAACGACAGTGTATTTGGAAAAATTTCACAATCTTATATTAAGGTGTGGAATCGATTTTGTATTACATATGCACTAAGTAATCGATACCAAGTTGCGTAAAAATATGAACTATACATATTTATGCTAATTAGGCTTTTTGAGGTTATTGGAGTTGTCATATAGCCATAACGACAGTGTATTTGGAAAAATTTCACAATCTTATATTAAGGTGTAGAATCGATTTTGTAGTACATATGCACTAAGCAATCGATACCAAGTTGCGTAAAAATATGAACTATACATATTTATGCTAATTAACCGTTTTGAGGTTATTGGAGTTGTCATATAGCCATAACGACAGTGTATTTGGAAAAATTTCACAATCTTATATTAAGGTGTAGAATCGATTTTTTAGTACATATGCACTAAGTAATCGATACCAAGTTGCGTAAAAATATGAACTATACATATTTATGCTAATTAACCGTTTTGAGGTTATTGGAGTTGTCATATAGCCATAACGACAGTGTATTTGGAAAAATTGTACAATATTATATTAAGGTGTAGAATCGATTTTTTAGTACATATGCACTAAGCAATCGATACCAAGTTGCGTAAAAATATGAACTATACATATTTATGCTAATTAGCCGTTTTGAGGTTATTGGAGTTGTCATATAGCCATAACGACAGTGTATTTGGAAAAATTTCACAATATTATATTAAGGTGTAGAATCGATTTTTTAGTACATATGCACTAAGCAATCGATACCAAGTTGCGTAAAAATATGAACTATACATATTTATGCTAATTAGCCGTTTTGAGGTTATTGGAGTTGTCATATAGCCATAACGACAGTGTATTTGGAAAAATTTCACAATCTTATATTAAGGTGTAGAATCGATTTTTTAGTACATATGGAGTAAGAAATCGATACCAAGTTGCGTAAAAATATGAACTATACATATTTATGCTAATTAGCCGTTTTGAGGTTATTGGAGTTGTCATATAGCCATAACGACAGTGTATTTGGAAAAATTTCACAATCTTATATTAAGGTGTAGAATCGATTTTTTAGTACATATGCACTAAGCAATCGATACCAAGTTGCGTAAAAATATGAACTATACATATTTATGCTAATAAGCCGTTTTGAGGTTATTGGAGTTGTCATATAGCCATAACGACAGTGTATTTGGAAAAATTTCACAATCTTATATTAAGGTGTGGAATCGATTTTTAGTACATATGCACTACGCAAACGATACCAAGTTTCGTAAAAATATGAACTATACATATATATGCTAATTAGCAGTTTTAAGGTGATTGGAGTTATCATAAAGCCGTAACGACAGTGTATTTGGAAAAATTTCACAATCTTATATTAAGGTGTAGAATCGATTTTTTAGTACCTATGCACCAAGCAATCTACACCAAATTGCGAAAAATATGAACTAAACATATTTATGCTAATTAACCGTTTTGAGCTTATTGGAGTTGTCGTATAGCCATAAAGACAGTGTATTTGGAAAAATTTCACAATCTTATATTAAGGTGTAGAATCGATTTTTTAGTACACATGCACTAAGCAATCTATACCAAGTTGCGTAAAAATATGAACTATACATATTTATGCTAATTAGCTGTTTTGAGGTTATTGGAGATGTCATATAGCCATAACGACAGTGTATTTGGAAAAATTTCACAATCTTATATTAAGGCGTAGAATCGATTTTTTAGTACACATGCACTTAGTAACCGATACCCAGTTGCGTAAAAATATGAACTATACATATTTATGCTAATTAGCTGTTTTGAGGTTATTGGAGTTGGCATATAGCCATAACGACAGTGTATTTGGAAAAATTTCACAATCTTATATTAAGGTGTAGAATCGATTTTTTAGTACATATGCACTAAGTAACCGATACCAAGTTGCGTAAAAATATGAACTATACATATTTATGCTAATTAACCGTTTTGAGGTTATTGGAGATGTCATATAGCCATAACGACAGTGCGTTTGGAAAAATTTCACAATTATATATTAAGGTGTAGAATCCATTTTTAAAAGTAACACATGCACTAACCAAATCTATACCAAGTTGCGTCAAAAATAGGAACCTATACATAATTATGATAATTAGCTGTTTTCGAAGGTTATTGGAGATGTTCATTATAGCCATCAACGACAGTGCATGTTGGAAAAAATTTACAATCTTATATTAAGGTGTAAGAAGTCCATTTTTTAGTAACATACTGCACTAAGCAATCGATACCAAGTTGCGTAAAAAATATGAACTATATATATTGATGCTTCATTAACCGTTTTGAGGTTATTGGAGTAGTCATATTGCCTCCATAACGACAGTGTATTTGGAAAAATTTCACAATCTTATATTAAGGCTTTGAATCGATTTTTTAGTACATATGCACTAAGTAACCGATACACAAGTTGCGTAAAAATATGAAATATACATATACTATCGCATAATTAGCTGTGTTGAGGTTATTGGAGTTGTCATATAGCCATAACGACAGTGCATTTGGAAAAATTTCACAATCTTATATTAAGGTGTAGAATCGATTTTTTAGTACATATGCACTAAGTAACCGATACCAAGTTGCGTAAAAATATGAACTATACATATATATGCTAATTAGCTGTTTTGAGGTTATTAGAGTTGTCATATAGCCATGACGACAGTGTATTTGGAAAAATTGTACAATATTATATTTAGATGTAGAAGCGATATTTTAGTACACATGCACAAACCAATCTATACCAAGTTGCGTCAAAATATGAACTATACATATTTATGCTAATTAGGTGTTTCGAGGTTATTGGAGATGTCAATATAGCATTAACGGACAGTGCATTTGGAAACATTTCACAATCTTATATTAAGGTTGTAGAATCCATTTTTTATTACATATGCACTAAGCACTCGATACCAAGTTTGCGTTAAAAATATGAACTATACATATTTATGCTAATTAGGTGTTCGATGTTATTGGAGATGTCATATAGCCATAACGACAGTTGGCATTTGGAAAAACATTTCACCATCTTATATTAAGGTGTAGAATCCATTTTTTAGTTACATATGCACTAAGCCACCTGAAACCAAGTTTGCGTAAAAAAATGAACTATATATATTTGTGCTTATTAACCGTTTTGAGGTTATTGGAGTTAGCATTTAGCCATAACGACAGTGTATTTGGAAAAATTTCACAATCTTATATTAAGGTGTAGAATCGATTTTTTAGTACATATGCACTAAGTAACCGATACCAAGTTGCGTAAAAATATGAACTATACATATATATGCTAATTAGCTGTTTTGAGGTTATTAGAGTTGTCATATAGCCATGACGACAGTGTATTTGGAAAAATTGTACAATATTATATTAAGGCGTAGAATCGATTTTTTAGTACATATGCGCTAAGCAATCGATACCTAGTTGCGTAAAAATATGAGCTATACATATTTATGCTAATTAACCGTTTTGAGGTTATTGGAGTTGTCATATAGCCATAACGAAAGTGTATTTGGAAAAATTTCACAATCTTATATTTAGATGTAGAAGCGATATTTTAGTACACATGCACAAACCAATCTATACCAAGTTGCGTCAAAATATGAACTATACATATTTATGCTAATTAGGTGTTTCGAGGTTATTGGAGATGTCATATAGCCATAACGACAGTGCATTTGGAAAAATTTCACAATCTTATATTAAGGTGTAGAATCCATTTTTTAGTACATATGCACTAAGCACTCGATACCAAGTTGCGTAAAATATATGAACTATACATATTTATGCTAATCTTAGTTGAGGTATTTTCCATATACCAAATTCACTGTCGTTATGGATATATGGGAACTCCAATAACCTCAAAACGGCTAATTAGCATAAATATGTACAGTTCATATTTTTACGTAACTTGGTATCAACTACTTAGTGCATATGTACTACAAAATCGATTCTACACCTTAATATAAGATTGTGAAATTTTTCCAAATACACTGTCGTTATGGCTATATGACATCTCCAAAAACCTCAAAACAGCTAATTAGCATAAATATGTACAGTTCATATTTTTACGTAACTTGGTATCGACTACTTAGTGCATATGTACTACAAAATCGATTCTACACCTTAATATAAGATTGCGAAATTTTTCCAAACGCACTATCGTTATGGCTATATGACATCTCCAATAACCTCGAAACGGTTAATTAGCATAAATATGTACAGTTCATATTTTTACGCAACTTGGTATAGATTGCTTAGTGCATATGTTCTTAAAAAATGGATTCTACACCTTAATATAAGATTGTGAATTTTTTCCAAATAAACTGTCGTTATGGCTATATGACAACTCCAATAACCTCAAAACGGTCAATTAGCATAAATATATATAGTTCATAGTTTTACGCAACTTGGTATCGAGTACTTAATGTATATGTACTAAAAAATGGATTCTACACCTTAATATAAGATTGTGAAATTTTTCCAAATACACTGTCGTTATGGCTATATGACATCTCCAATAACCTCGAAACGGTTAGTTAGCATAAATATGTATACTTCATATTTTTACGTAACTTGGTATCGATTGATTAGTGCATATGTACTAAAAAGTGGATTCTACACCTTAATATAAGATTGTGAAATTTTTCCAAATGCACTGTCGTTATAGCTATATGAAAACTCCAATAACCTTAAAACGGCTAATAAGCATAAATATGTATACATCATATTTTTACGCAACTTGGTATCGAGTGCTTAATATATATGTACTAAAAAATGGATTCTACACCTTAATATAAGATTGTGAAATTTTTCCAAATACACTGTCGTTACGGCTATATGACAACTCCAATCACCTCGAAACGGTTAGTTAGCATAAATATGTATACTTCATATTTTTACGCAACTTGGTATAGATTGCTTAGTGCATCTGTACTAAAAGATCGATTCTACACCTTAATATAAGATTGTGAAATTTTTCCAAATACACTATCGTTACGGCTATATGACAACTCCAATAACCTCAAAACGGTTAATTAGCATAAATATATATAGTTCATATTTTTACGCAACTTGGTATCGATTGCTTAATGTATATGTACTAAAAAATGGATTCTACACCTTAATATAAGATTGTGAAATTTTTCCAAATACACTGTCGTTACGGCTATATGATAACTCCAATAACCTTAAAACTGCTAATTAGCATATATATGTATAGTTTATATTTTTACGCAACTTGGTATCGATTGCTTAGTGCATATGGACTAAAAAATCGATTCTACGCCTTAATGTAATATTGTGAAATTTTTCCAAATGCACTGTTGTTGTGGCTATATGACAACTCCAATAACCCCAAAACAGCTAATTAGCATAAATATGTATAGTTCATATTTTTACGCAGCTTGGTATAGATTACTTAGTGCATATGTACTAAAAAATGGATTCTACACCTTAATATAAGATTGTGAAGTTTTTCCAAATACACTGTCGTTATGGCTATATGACAACTCCAATAACCTCAAAACGGTTAATTAGCATAAATATGTATAGTTCATATTTTTACGCAACTTGGTATCGATTGCTTAATGTATATGTACTAACAAATCGATTCTATACCTTAATATAATATTGTGAAATTTTTCCAAATGCACTGTCGTTATGGCTGTATGACAATTCCAATAACCTCAAAACGGTTAATTAGCATAAATATGTATAGTTCATATTTTTATGCAACTTGGGATCGGTTACTTAGTGCCTATGTACTAAAAAATCGATTCTACACTTTAATATAAGATTGCGAAATTTTTCCAAACGCACTATCGTTATGGCTAAATGACATCTATAATAACCTCGAAACGGTTAATTAGCATAAATATGTACAGTTCATATTTTTACCCAACTTGGTATAGATTGCTTAGTGCATATGTTCTTAAAAAATGGATTCTACACCTTAATATAAGATTGTGAAATTTTTCCAAACGCACTGTCGTTATGGCTATATGACAACTCCAATAACCTCAAAACGGTCAATTAGCATAAATATATATAGTTCATATTTTTACGCAACTTGGGATCGATTGCTTAGTGCATATGTTCTTAAAAAATGGATTCTACACCTTAATATAAGATTGTGAAATTTTTCCAAATGCACTGTTGTTGTGGCTACATGACAACTCTAATAAATTGAAAAAGCCTAATTAGCATAAATATATATAGTTCATATTTTTACGTAACTTGGTATCGGTTACTTAGTGCATATGGGCCATTCCATAGCGACAACTTTGCATTTTTTTGCTGTTGATGGGATCAGAGTCCAATATTTTTGAACACTGATTCTTATGTAAAATTTAACGAGGATTCGAATGGAAAAATCAATTTTGAAAAAAAGTTGGTGGAAGAGCACAAAAAACCGTATTTTTTCGAAAACAATGTTTTTTTTTGGATTTTTAGCGTCAACTTTGAATTTTTTTTGCTGTTCATGGGATCAGAGTCCCATATTTTTGAATACCGATTCTTATGTAAAATTTAACGAGGAATCGAAAAATAATGTCAATTTTGAAAAAAAAGTGGGGGAAGAGCACAAAAAGCGGGATTTTTGCAAAAAACATGGTTTTTTTGGATTTTGAAAATTTTTTTGGCTTTTGAAAATATTTTAATCAGAAAGCTGAGATTTTTTTACATAAAAATGGATAACTTCAAAATTTTTTTCACTCAATTTTGAGGTCGTTAAAAAATAAAAGAAAAAGTCATTTTTTTGTTTGATCTCAAGTTGAAGTGCGCGCCAAAAAACAATGAAGCAAGTTTGGCCACTAAAAAGTTTACAGATATTCTTATTTTAGTCTATATTATGATATTCTAAAGTTTCGTCAAAATCGGAGAACCACGGGTACAAAACCATGTCGCCAATTGATGGAATGGCCCATATGTACTACAAAATCGATTCTACACCTTAATATAAGATTGTGAAATTTTTCCAAATACTCTGTCGTTATGGCTATATGTAAACACCAATAACCTCAAAACGGTTAATTAGCATAAATATGTATAGTTCATATTTTTACGTAACTTGGTATCGAGTGCTTAATGTATATGTACTAAAAAATGGATTCTACACCTTCATATAAGATTGTGAAATTTTTCCATATACACTGTCGTTATGGCTACAAGACATCTCCAATAACCTCAAAACAGCTAATTAGCATAAATATGTATAGTTCATATTTTTGCGCAACTTGGTATCGATTGCTTTGTGCATATGAACTAAAAAATCGATTCTACACCTTCACATAAGATTGTGAAATTTTCCCTAATGCACTGTCGTTATGGCTATATGACAACTCCAATAACTTCAAAACGGTTAATTAGCATAAGTATGTATAGTTCATATTTTTACGCAACTTGGTATCGATTGCTTAGTGTATATGTACTAAAAAATCGATTCTACACCTTCATATAAGATTGTGAAATTTTTCCAAATTCACTGTCGTTATGGCTATATGGGAACTCCAATAACCTCAAAACGGCTAATTAGCATAAATATGTATAGTTCATATTTTTACGCAACTTGGTATCGACTACTTAGTGCATATGTACTAAAAAATCGAATCAACACCTTAATATAAGATTGTGAAATTTTTCCAAATACTTCATTATGGCTATATGACATCTCCAATAACCTCGAAACGGTTAATTATCATAAATATGTATAGTTCATATTTTTACGCAACTTGGTATCGGCTACTTAGTGCATATGTACTAAAAAATGGATTCTACACTTTAATATAAGATTGTGAAATTTTTCCAAATACACATTCGTTATGGCTATATGACAACTCCAATAACCTCAAAACGGTTAATTAGCATAAATATGTATAGTTCGTATTTTTACGCAGCTTGGTATAGATTGCTTAGTGCATCTGTACTAAAAAATCGATTCTACACCTTAATATAAGATTGTGAAATTTTTCCAAATACACTGTCGTTATGGCTATATGACATCTCCAATGACCTAAAAACGGTTAATTAGCATAAATATGTATAGTTCATATTTTTACGCAACTTTGCACTAATATTGCATATGTACTAAAAAATGGATTCTACACCTTAATATAAGATTGTGAAATTTTTCCAAATACACTGTCGTTATGGCTACATGACATCTCCAATAACCTCAAAACAGCTAATTAGCATAAATATGTATAGTTCATATTTTTGCGCAACTTGGTATCGATTGCTTAGTGCATATGAACTAAAAAATCGATTCTACACCTTAATATAAGATTGTGAAATTTTTCCAAATACACTGTCGTTATGGCTATATGACAACTCCAATAACCT
This sequence comes from Bactrocera dorsalis, assembly GCF_023373825.1. Taxonomy (NCBI): domain Eukaryota; kingdom Metazoa; phylum Arthropoda; class Insecta; order Diptera; family Tephritidae; genus Bactrocera; species Bactrocera dorsalis. Next base: position 59,250 of record NW_026038133.1, read on the forward strand.
CAAAACGGTTAATTAGCATAAATATGTATAGTTCATATTTTTATGCAACTTGGGATCGGTTACTTAGTGCCTATGTACTAAAAAATGGATTCTACACCTTAATATAAGATTGTGAAATTTTTCCAAACGCACTGTCGTTATGGCTACATGACAACTCCAATAACCTCAAAACGGTCAATTAGCATAAATATATATAGTTCATATTTTTACGCAACTTGGTATCGAGTGCTTAATGTATATGTACTAAAAAATGGATTCTACACCTTAATATAAGATTGTGAAATTTTTCCAAATACACCGTCGTTACGGCTATATGACAACTCCAATAACTTCAAAACGGTTAATTAGCATAAATATGTATAGTTCATATTTTTACGCAACTTGGTATCGAGTGCTTAGTGCATATGTACTAAAAAATCGATTCTACACCTTAATATAAGATTGTGAAATTTTTCCAAATGCACTGTTGTTGTGGCTATATGACAACTCCAATAAATTCAAAAAGCCTAATTAGCATAAATATATATAGTTCATATTTTTACGTAACTTGGTATCGGTTACTTAGTGCATATGGGCCATTCCATAGCGACAACTTTGCATTTTTTTGCTGTTGATGGGATCAGAGTCCAATATTTTTGAACACTGATTCTTATGTAAAATTTAACGAGGATTCGAATGGAAAAATCAATTTTGAAAAAAAGTTGGTGGAAGAGCACAAAAAACCGTATTTTTTCGAAAACATGTTTTTTTTTGGATTTTTAGCGTCAACTTTGAATTTTTTTTGCTGTTCATGGGATCAGAGTCCCATATTTTTGAATACCGATTCTTATGTAAAATTTAACGAGGAATCGAAAAATAATGTCAATTTTGAAAAAAAAGTGGGGGAAGAGCACAAAAAGCGGGATTTTTGCAAAAAACATGGTTTTTTTGGATTTTGAAAATTTTTTTGGCTTTTGAAAATATTTTAATCAGAAAGCTGAGATTTTTTTACATAAAAATGGATAACTTCAAAATTTTTTTCACTCAATTTTGAGGTCGTTAAAAAATAAAAGAAAAAGTCATTTTTTTGTTTGATCTCAAGTTGAAGTGCGCGCCAAAAAACAATGAAGCAAGTTTGGCCACTAAAAAGTTTACAGATATTCTTATTTTAGTCTATATTATGATATTCTAAAGTTTCGTCAAAATCGGAGAACCACGGGTACAAAACCATGTCGCCAATTGATGGAATGGCCCATATGTACTACAAAATCGATTCTACACCTTAATATAAGATTGTGAAATATTTCCAAATACACTGTCGTTATGGCTATATGTAAACACCAATAACCTCAAAACGGTTAATTAGCATAAATATGTATAGTTCATATTTTTACGTAACTTGGTATCGAGTGCTTAATGTATATGTACTAAAAAATGGATTCTACACCTTAATATAAGATTGTGAAATTTTTCCAAATACACTGTCGTTATGGCTATATGACAACTCCAATAACCTCAAAACAGCTAATTAGCATAAATATGTATAGTTCATATTTTTGCGCAACTTGGTATCGATTGCTTTGTGCATATGAACTAAAAAATCGATTCTACACCTTCATATAAGATTGTGAAATTTTTCCAAATTCACTGTCGTTATGGATATATGACAACTCCAATAACCTCAAAACGGTTAATTAGCATAAATATGTATAGTTCATATTTTTACGCAACTTGGTATCGATTGCTTAATGTATATGTACTAAAAAATCGATTCTACACCTTAATATAAGATTGTGAAATTTTTCCAAATACACTGTCGTTATGGCTATATGGGAACTCCAATAACCTCAAAACGGCTAATTAGCATAAATATGTATAGTTCATATTTTTACGCAACTTGGTATCGACTACTTAGTGCATATGTACTAAAAAATCGATTATACACCTTAATATAAGATTGTGAAATTTTTCCAAATACACTGTCGTTATGGCTATATGACATCTCCAATAACCTCGAAACGGTTAATTATCATAAATATGTATAGTTCATATTTTTACGCAACTTGGTATCGGCTACTTAGTGCATATGTACTAAAAAATGGATTCTACACCTTAATATAAGATTGTGAAATTTTTCCAAATACACTGTCGTTATGGCTATATGACAACTCCAATAACCTCAAAACGGTTAATTAGCATAAATATGTATAGTTCGTATTTTTACGCAGCTTGGTATAGATTGCTTAGTGCATCTGTACTAAAAAATCGATTCTACACCTTAATATAAGATTGTGAAATTTTTCCAAATACACTGTCGTTATGGCTATATGACATCTCCAATAACCTCAAAACGGTTAATTAGCATAAATATGTATAGTTCATATTTTTACGCAACTTTGTATAGATTGCTTAGTGCATATGTACTAAAAAATGGATTCTACACCTTAATATAAGATTGTGAAATTTTTCCAAATACACTGTCGTTATGGCTACATGACATCTCCAATAACCTCAAAACAGCTAATTAGCATAAATATGTATAGTTCATATTTTTGCGCAACTTGGTATCGATTGCTTAGTGCATATGAACTAAAAAATCGATTCTACACCTTAATATAAGATTGTGAAATTTTTCCAAATACACTGTCGTTATGGCTATATGACAACTCCAATAACCTCAAAACGGTTAATTAGCATAAATATGTATAGTTCATATTTTTACGCAACTTGGTATCGGTTACTTAGTGCATATGTACTAAAAAATCGATTCTACACCTTAATATAAGATTGTGAAATTTTTCCAAATACACTGTCGTTATGGCTATATGACAACTCCAATAACCTCAAAACGGTCAATTAGCATAAATATGTATAGTTCATATTTTTACGCAACTTGGTATCGAGTGCTTAATGTATATGTACTAAAAAATGGATTCTACACCTTAATATAAGATTGTGAAATTTTTCCAAATACACTGTCGTTATGGCTATATGACAACTCCAATAACCTCAAAACGGTTAATTAGCATAAATATGTATAGTTCATATTTTTACGCAACTTGGTATCGATTGCTTAATGTATATGTACTAAAAAATCGATTCTACACCTTAATATAAGATTGTGAAATTTTTCCAAATACACTGTCGTTATGGCTATATGGGAACTCCAATAACCTCAAAACAGCTAATTAGCATAAATATGTATAGTTCATATTTTTACGCAACTTGGTATCGACTACTTAGTGCATATGTACTAAAAAATCGATTCTACACCTTAATATAAGATTGTGAAATTTTTCCAAATACACTGTCGTTATGGCTATATGACAACTCCAATAACCTCAAAACGGCTAATAAGCATAAATATGTATAGTTCATATTTTTACGCAACTTGGTATCGATTGCTTAGTGCATATGTACTAAAAAATCGATTCTACACCTTAATATAAGATTGTGAAATTTTTCCAAATACACTGTCGTTATGGCTATATGACAACTCCAATAACCTCAAAACGGCTAATTAGCATAAATATGTATAGTTCATATTTTTACGCAACTTGGTATCGATTACTTAGTGCATATGTACTAAAAAATCGATTCTACACCTTAATATAAGATTGTGAAATTTTTCCAAATACACTGTCGTTATGGCTATATGACAACTCCAATAACCTCAAAACAGCTAATTAGCATAAATATGTATAGTTCATATTTTTACGCAACTTGGTATAGATTGCTTAGTGCATATGTACTAAAAAATGGATTCTACACCTTAATATAAGATTGTGAAATTTTTCCAAACGCACTGTCGTTATGGCTATATGACAACTCCAATAACCTCAAAACGGCTAATTAGCATAAATATGTATAGTTCATATTTTTACGCAACTTGGTATCGATTGCTTAGTGCATATGTACTAAAAAATCGATTCTACACCTTAATATAAGATTGTGAAATTTTTCCAAATACACTGTCGTTATGGCTATATGACAACTCCAATAACCTCAAAACAGCTAATTAGCATAAATATGTATAGTTCATATTTTTACGCAACTTGGTATCGATTGCTTAGTGCATATGTACTAAAAAATCGATTCTACACCTTAATATAAGATTGTGAAATTTTTCCAAATACACTGTCGTTATGGCTATATGACAACTCCAATAACCTCAAAACAGCTAATTATCATAAATATGTAAAGTTCATATTTTTACGCAACTTGGTATCGATTGCTTAGTGCATATGTACTACAAAATCGATTCTACACCTTAATATAAGATTGTGAAATTTTTCCAAATACACTGTCGTTATGGCTATATGACAACTCCAATAACCTCAAAACAGCTAATTAGCATAAATATGTATAGTTCATATTTTTACGCAACTTGGTATAGATTGCTTATTGCATCTGTACTAAAAAATCGATTCTACACCTTAATATAAGATTGTGAAATTTTTCCAAATACACTGTCGTTATGGCTATATGACATCTCCAATAACCTCAAAACAGCTAATTAGCATAAATATGTATAGTTCATATTTTTACGCAACTTGGTATCGATTACTTAGTGCATATGTACTAAAAAATCGATTCTACACCTTAATATAAGATTGTGAAATTTTTCCAAATACACTGTCGTTATGGCTATATGACATCTCCAATAACCTCAAAACGGTTAATTAGCATAAATATGTATAGTTCATATTTTTACGCAACTTGGTATCGATTGCTTAGTGCATCTGTACTAAAAAATCGATTCTACACCTTAATATAAGATTGTGAAATTTTTCCAAATACACTGTCGTTATGGCTATATGACAACTCCAATAACCTCAAAACAGCTAATTAGCATAAATATGTATAGTTCATATTTTTACGCAACTTGGTATCGGCTACTTAGTGCATATGTACTAAAAAATCGATTCTACACCTTAATATAAGATTGTGAAATTTTTCCAAATACACTGTCGTTATGGCTATATGACAACTCCAATAACCTCAAAACGGTTAATTAGCATAAATATGTATAGTTCATATTTTTACGCAACTTGGTATCGATTGCTTAGTGCATATGTACTAAAAAATCGATTCTACACCTTAATATAAGATTGTGAAATTTTTCCAAATACACTGTCGTTATGGCTATATGACAACTCCAATAACCTCAAAACGGTTAATTAGCATAAATATGTATAGTTCATATTTTTACGCAACTTGGTATCGATTACTTAGTGCATATGTACTAAAAAATCGATTCTACACCTTAATATAAGATTGTGAAATTTTTCCAAATACACTGTCGTTATGGCTATATGACAACTCCAATAACCTCAAAACAGCTAATTAGCATAAATATGTACAGTTCATATTTTTACGCAACTTGGTATCGAGTGCTTAGTGCATATGTACTAAAAAATCGATTCTACACCTTAATATAAGATTGTGAAATTTTTCCAAATACACTGTCGTTATGGCTATATGACAACTCCAATAACCTCAAAAAGGCTAATTAGCATAAATATGTATAGTTCATATTTTTACGCAACTTGGTATCGGCTACTTAGTGCATATGTACTAAAAAATCGATTCTACACCTTAATATAAGATTGTGAAATTTTTCCAAATACACTGTCGTTATGGCTATATGACAACTCCAATAACCTCAAAAAGGCTAATTAGAATAAGTATGTATAGTTCATATTTTTACGCAACTTGGTATCGGCTATTTAGTGCATATGTACTAAAAAATCGATTCTACACCTTAATATAAGATTGTGAAATTTTTCCAAATACACTGTCGTTATGGCTATATGACAACTCCAATAACCTCAAAACGGCTAATTAGCATAAATATGTATAGTTCATATTTTTACGCAACTTGGTATCGGCTACTTAGTGCATATGTACTAAAAAATCGATTCTACACCTTAATATAAGATTGTGAAATTTTTCCAAATACACTGTCGTTATGGCTATATGACAACTCCAATAACCTCAAAACGGTTAATTAGCATAAATATGTATAGTTCATATTTTTACGCAACTTGGTATCGGCTACTTAGTGCATATGTACTAAAAAATCGATTCTACACCTTAATATAAGATTGTGAAATTTTTCCAAATACACTGTCGTTATGGCTATATGACAACTCCAATAACCTCAAAACGGTTAATTAGCATAAATATGTATAGTTCATATTTTTACGCAACTTGGTATCGGCTACTTAGTGCATATGTACTAAAAAATCGATTCTACACCTTAATATAAGATTGTGAAATTTTTCCAAATACACTGTCGTTATGGCTATATGACAACTCCAATAACCTCAAAACGGTTAATTAGCATAAATATGTATAGTTCATATTTTTACGCAACTTGGTATCGATTGCTTAGTGCATATGTACTAAAAAATCGATTCTACACCTTAATATAAGATTGTGAAATTTTTCCAAATACACTGTCGTTATGGCTATATGACAACTCCAATAACCTCAAAACAGCTAATTAGCATAAATATGTATAGTTCATATTTTTACGCAACTTGGTATCGGCTACTTAGTGCATATGTACTAAAAAATCGATTCTACACCTTAATATAAGATTGTGAAATTTTTCCAAATACACTGTCGTTACGGCTATATGACAACTCCAATAACCTCAAAACAGCTAATTAGCATAAATATGTATAGTTCATATTTTTACGCAACTTGGTATAGATTGCTTAGTGCATATGTACTACAAAATCGATTCTACACCTTAATATAAGATTGTGAAGTTTTTCCAAATACACTGTCGTTATGGCTATATGACAACTCCAATAACCTCAAAATGGCTAATAAGCATAAATATGTATAGTTCATATTTTTACGCAACTTGGTATCGATTGCTTAATGTATATGTCCTAAAAAATCGATTCTACACCTTAATATAAGATTGTGAAACTTTTCCAAATACACTGTCGTTATGGCTATATGACAACTCCAATAACCTCAAAACAGCTAATTAGCATAAATATGTATAGTTCATATTTTTACGCAACTTGGTATCGAGTGCTTAATGTATATGTCCTAAAAAATCGATTCTACACCTTAATATAAGATTGTGAAATTTTTCCAAATACACTGTCGTTATGGCTATATGACAACTCCAATAACCTCAAAACAGCTAATTAGCATAAATATGTATAGTTCATATTTTTACGCAACTTGGTATAGATTGCTTAGTGCATATGTACTACAAAATCGATTCTACACCTTAATATAAGATTGTGAAATTTTTCCAAATACACTGTCGTTATGGCTATATGACAACTCCAATAACCTCAAAACAGCTAATTAGCATAAATATGTATAGTTCATATTTTTACGCAACTTGGTATCGAGTGCTTAATGTATATGTCCTAAAAAATCGATTCTACACCTTAATATAAGATTGTGAAGTTTTTCCAAATACACTGTCGTTACGGCTATATGACATCTCCAATAACCTCGAAACAGCTAATTAGCATAAATATGTATAGTTCATATTTTTACGCAACTTGGTATCGAGTGCTTAGTGCATATGTACTAAAAAATCGATTCTACACCTTAATATAAGATTGTGAAATTTTTCCAAATACACTGTCGTTACGGCTATATGACAACTCCAATAACCTCAAAACAGCTAATTAGCATAAATATGTATAGTTCATATTTTTACGCAACTTGGTATCGATTGCTTAGTGCATATGTACTAAAAAATCGATTCTACACCTTAATATAAGATTGTGAAATTTTTCCAAATACACTGTCGTTACGGCTATATGACATCTCCAATAACCTCAAAAAGGCTAATTAACATAAATATGTATAGTTCATATTTTTACGCAACTTGGTATAGATTGCTTAGTGCATATGTACTAAAAAATCGATTCTACACCTTAATATAAGATTGTGAAATTTTTCCAAATACACTGTCGTTATGGCTATATGACAACTCCAATAACCTCAAAACGGCTAATAAGCATAAATATGTATAGTTCATATTTTTACGCAACTTGGTATCGATTGTTTAGTGCATATGGACTAAAAAATCGATTCTACACCTTAATATAAGAGTGTGAAATTTTTCCAAATACACTGTCGTTATGGCTATATGACAACTCCAATAACCTCAAAACGGCTAATAAGCATAAATATGTATAGTTCATATTTTTACGCAACTTGGTATCGGTTACTTAGTGCATATGTACTAAAAAATCGATTCTACACCTTAATATAAGATTGTGAAATTTTTCCAAATACACTGTCGTTATGGCTATATGACAACTCCAATAACCTCAAAACGGTTAATTAGCATAAATATGTATAGTTCATATTTTTACGCAACTTGGTATCGATTGCTTAGTGCATATGTACTAAAAAATCGATTCTACACCTTAATATAAGATTGTGAAATTTTTCCAAATACACTGTCGTTATGGCTATATGACAACTCCAATAACCTCAAAACGGCTAATTAGCATAAATATGTATAGTTCATATTTTTACGCAACTTGGTATCGAGTGCTTAATGTATATGTACTAAAAAATCGATTCTACACCTTAATATAAGATTGTGAAATTTTTCCAAATACACTGTCGTTATGGCTATATGACAACTCCAATAACCTCAAAACAGCTAATTAGCATAAATATGTATAGTTCATATTTTTACGCAACTTGGTATCGATTGCTTAATGTATATGTCCTAAAAAATCGATTCTACACCTTAATATAAGATTGTGAAATTTTTCCAAATACACTGTCGTTATGGCTATATGACAACTCCAATAACCTCAAAACAGCTAATTAGCATAAATATGTATAGTTCATATTTTTACGCAACTTGGTATCGAGTGCTTAATGTATATGTCCTAAAAAATCGATTCTACACCTTAATATAAGATTGTGAAGTTTTTCCAAATACACTGTCGTTACGGCTATATGACATCTCCAATAACCTCGAAACAGCTAATTAGCATAAATATGTATAGTTCATATTTTTACGCAACTTGGTATCGGCTACTTAGTGCATATGTACTACAAAATCGATTCTACACCTTAATATAAGATTGTGAAATTTTTCCAAATACACTGTCGTTACGGCTATATGACAACTCCAATAACCTCAAAACAGCTAATTATCATAAATATGTACTAAAAAATCGATTCTACACCTTAATATAAGATTGTGAAATTTTTCCAAATACACTGTCGTTATGGCTATATGACAACTCCAATAACCTCAAAAGGGTTAATTAGCATAAATATGTATAGTTCATATTTTTACGCAACTTGGTATAGATTGCTTAGTGCATATGTACTAAAAAATCGATTCTACACCTTAATATAAGATTGTGAAATTTTTCCAAATACACTGTCGTTACGGCTATATGACATCTCCAATAACCTCAAAACGGCTAATTAGCATAAATATGTATAGTTCATATTTTTACGCAACTTGGTATCGATTGCTTAATGTATATGTACTAAAAAATCGATTCTACACCTTAATATAAGATTGTGAAATTTTTCCAAATACACTGTCGTTATGGCTATATGACAACTCCAATAACCTCAAAACAGCTAATTAGCATAAATATGTATAGTTCATATTTTTACGCAACTTGGTATCGGCTACTTAGTGCATATGTACTAAAAAATCGATTCTACACCTTAATATAAGATTGTGAATTTTTTCCAAATAAACTGTCGTTACGGCTATATGACATCTCCAATAACCTCAAAACGGCTAATAAGCATAAATATGTACTAAAAAATCGATTCTACACCTTAATATAAGAATGTGAAATTTTTCCAAATACACTGTCGTTATGGCTATATGACAACTCCACTAACCTCAAAACGGTTAATTAGCATAAATATATATAGTTCATATTTTTACGCAACTTGATATAGATTGCTAAGTGCATATGTACTAAAAAATGGATTCTACACCTTAATATAAGATTGTGAAATTTTTCCAAATACACTATCATTACGGCTATATGACATCTCCAATAACCTCAAAACGGCTAATTAGCATAAATATGTATAGTTCATATTTTTACGCAACTTGGTATAGATTGCTTAGTGCATATGTACTAAAAAATCGATTCTACACCTTAATATAAGATTGTGAAATTTTTCCAAATACACTGTCGTTACGGCTATATGACATCTCCAATAACCTCAAAACGGTTAATTAGCATAAATATGTATAGTTCATATTTTTACGCAACTTGGTATCGAGTGCTTAGTGCATATGTACTAAAAAATCGATTCTACACCTTAATATAAGATTGTGAAATTTTTCCAAATACACTGTCGTTATGGCTATATGACAACTCCAATAACCTCAAAACGGCTAATTAGCATAAATATGTATAGTTCATATTTTTACGCAACTTGGTATCGATTGCTTAGTGCATCTGTACTAAAAAATCGATTCTACACCTTAATATAAGATTGTGAAATTTTTCCAAATACACTGTCGTTATGGCTATATGACAACTCCAATAACCTCAAAACAGCTAATTAGCATAAATATGTATAGTTCATATTTTTACGCAACTTGGTATCGATTGCTTAGTGCATATGTACTAAAAAATCGATTCTACACCTTAATATAAGATTGTGAAATTTTTCCAAATACACTGTCGTTATGGCTATATGACAACTCCAATAACCTCAAAACAGCTAATTAGCATAAATATGTATAGTTCATATTTTTACGCAACTTGGTATCGATTGCTTAATGTATATGTACTAAAAAATCGATTCTACACCTTAATATAAGATTGTGAAATTTTTCCAAATACACTGTCGTTACGGCTATATGACAACTCCAATAACCTCAAAACGGTTAATTAGCATAAATATGTATAGTTCATATTTTTACGCAACTTGGTATCGATTGCTTAGTGCATATGTACTAAAAAATCGATTCTACACCTTAATATAAGATTGTGAAATTTTTCCAAATACACTGTCGTTATGGCTATATGACAACTCCAATAACCTCAAAACGGTTAATTAGCATAAATATGTATAGTTCATATTTTTACGCAACTTGGTATCGAGTGCTTAGTGCATATGTACTAAAAAATCGATTCTACACCTTAATATAAGATTGTGAAATTTTTCCAAATACACTGTCGTTATGGCTATATGACAACTCCAATAACCTCAAAACGGTTAATTAGCATAAATATGTATAGTTCATATTTTTACGCAACTTGGTATCGATTACTTAGTGCATATGTACTAAAAAATCGATTCTACACCTTAATATAAGATTGTGAAATTTTTCCAAATACACTGTCGTTACGGCTATATGACAACTCCAATAACCTCAAAACAGCTAATTAGCATAAATATGTATAGTTCATATTTTTACGCAACTTGGTATCGATTGCTTAATGTATATGTACTAAAAAATCGATTCTACACCTTAATATAAGATTGTGAAATTTTTCCAAATACACTGTCGTTATGGCTATATGACAACTCCAATAACCTCAAAACGGCTAATAAGCATAAATATGTATAGTTCATATTTTTACGCAACTTGGTATCGATTGCTTAATGTATATGTACTAAAAAATCGATTCTACACCTTAATATAAGATTGTCAAATATTTCCAAATACACTGTCGTTATGGCTATATGACAACTCCAATAACCTCAAAAAGGCTAATTAGCATAAATATGTATAGTTCATATTTTTACGCAACTTGGTATCGATTGCTTAGTGCATATGTACTAAAAAATCGATTCTACACCTTAATATAAGATTGTGAAATTTTTCCAAATACACTGTCGTTATGGCTATATGACAACTCCAATAACCTCAAAACGGTTAATTAGCATAAATATGTATAGTTCATATTTTTACGCAACTTGGTATCGAGTGCTTAATGTATATGTACTAAAAAATCGATTCTACACCTTAATATAAGATTGTGAAATTTTTCCAAATACACTGTCGTTATGGCTATATGACAACTCCAATAACCTCAAAACGGTTAATTAGCATAAATATGTATAGTTCATATTTTTACGCAACTTGGTATCGATTGCTTAGTGAATATGTACTAAAAAATCGATTCTACACCTTAATATAAGATTGTGAAATTTTTCCAAATACACTGTCGTTATGGCTATATGACAACTCCAATAACCTCAAAACAGCTAATTAGCATAAATATGTATAGTTCATATTTTTACGCAACTTGGTATCGATTGCTTAGTGCATATGTACTAAAAAATCGATTCTACACCTTAATATAAGATTGTGAAATTTTTCCAAATACACTGTCGTTACGGCTATATGACAACTCCAATAACCTCAAAACGGTTAATTAGCATAAATATGTATAGTTCATATTTTTACGCAACTTGGTATCGATTGCTTAATGTATATGTACTAAAAAATCGATTCTACACCTTAATATAAGATTGTGAAATTTTTCCAAATACACTGTCGTTATGGCTATATGACAACTCCAATAACCTCAAAACGGTTAATTAGCATAAATATGTATAGTTCATATTTTTACGCAACTTGGTATCGAGTGCTTAGTGCATATGTACTAAAAAATCGATTCTACACCTTAATATAAGATTGTGAAATTTTTCCAAATACACTGTCGTTACGGCTATATGACAACTCCAATAACCTCAAAACAGCTAATTAGCATAAATATGTATAGTTCATATTTTTACGCAACTTGGTATCGATTGCTTAGTGCATATGTACTAAAAAATCGATTCTACACCTTAATATAAGATTGTGAAATTTTTCCAAATACACTGTCGTTATGGCTATATGACAACTCCAATAACCTCAAAACGGTTAATTAGCATAAATATGTATAGTTCATATTTTTACGCAACTTGGTATCGAGTGCTTAGTGCATATGTACTAAAAAATCGATTCTACACCTTAATATAAGATTGTGAAATTTTTCCAAATACACTGTCGTTATGGCTATATGACAACTCCAATAACCTCAAAACGGCTAATTAACATAAATATGTATAGTTCATATTTTTACGCAACTTGGTATCGATTGCTTAGTGCATATGTACTAAAAAATCGATTCTACACCTTAATATAAGATTGTGAAATTTTTCCAAATACACTGTCGTTACGGCTATATGACAACTCCAATAACCTCAAAACGGTTAATTAGCATAAATATGTATAGTTCATATTTTTACGCAACTTGGTATAGATTGCGTAGTGCATATGTACTAAAAAATCGATTCTACACCTTAATATAAGATTGTGAAATTTTTCCAAATACACTGTCGTTATGGCTATATGACAACTCCAATAACCTCAAAACGGTTAATTAGCATAAATATGTATAGTTCATATTTTAACGCAGCTTGGTATCGGTTACTTAGTGCATATGTACTACAAAATCGATTCTACACCGAAATATAAGATTGTGAAATTTTTCCAAATACACTGTCGTTATGGCTATATGACAACTCCAATAACCTCAAAACGGTTAATTAGCATAAATATGTATAGTTCATATTTTTACGCAACTTGGTATCGAGTGCTTAGTGCATATGTACTATAAAATCGATTATACGCCTTAATATAAGATTGTGAAATTTTTCCAAATACACTGTCGTTATGGCTATATGACAACTCCAATAACCTCCAAAAAGCTAATTAGCATAAATATGTATAGTTCATATTTTTACGCAACTTGGTATCGATTGCTTAGTGCATATGTACTAAAAAATCGATTCTACTCCTTAATATAAGATTGTGAAATTTTTCCAAATACACTGTCGTTATGGCTATATGACAACTCCAATAACCTCAAAACGGTTAATTAGCATAAATATGTTTAGTTCATATTTTTACGCAACTTGGTATCGATTGCTTAGTGCATATGTACTAAAAAATCGATTCTACACCTTAATATAAGATTGTGAAATTTTTCCAAATACACTGTCGTTACGGCTATATGACATCTCCAATAACCTCAAAACGGCTAATAAGCATAAATATGTATAGTTTATATTTTTACGCAACTTGGTATCGAGTGCTTAATGTATATGTACTAAAAAATCGATTCTACACCTTAATATAAGATTGTGAAATTTTTCCAAATACACTGTCGTTACGGCTCTATGACAACTCCAATAACCTTAATACAGCTAATTAGCATAAATATGTATAGTTCATATTTTTACGCAACTTGGTATAGATTGCTTAGTGCATATGTACTAAAAAATTGGTTCTACACCTTAATATAAGATTGTGAAATTTTTCCAAATACACTGTCGTTATGGCGATATGACAACTTCAATAACCTTAAAACTGCTAA
>NW_026038134.1:0-72301 GCF_023373825.1 Bactrocera dorsalis
AATCGTCACCTGAAATGTAAAATAACGTAACAACATTTTCAGAAATTTACAGTGGCTTGAATGAATCACGAAATAAAATCGAACTTGAGTGAAACAAAATATTATCATTGGTTTAGACTGGTTTATATATGACCGCAGAACCAGAAAATGTTGAACATATGTAATATTATGTATACAATTTGAAGTAGTGAAGCGTAATCAATAAGACACTCAATTTCGATTTTTTTGATAATACGTTATTTTGCATTTCAGGTGACGAAATACTCTGTCGTTTAGGCTATATGACATCTCCAATAACCTCAAAACAGCTATCTAGCATAAATATGTATAGTTCATATTTTTACGTAACTTGGTATCGGTTACTTAATGCATATGTACTAAAAAATGGATTCTACACCTTAATATAAAATTGTGAATTTTTTCCAAATGCACTGTTGTTGTGGCTATATGACAACTCCAATAAACCCAAAACAGCTAATTAGCATAAATATGTATAGTTCATATTTTTCTGCAACTTGGTATCGGTTACTTAGTGCATATGTACTAAAAAATCGATTCCACACCTTAATATAAGATTGTGAAATTTTTCCAAATACACTGTCGTTATGGCTGTATGGCAACTCCAATAACTTCAAAACGGTTAATTAGCATAAATATATATAGTTCATATTTTTACGCAACTTGGTATCGAGTGCTTAATGTATATGTACTAAAAAATGGATTCTACACCTTAATATAAGATTGTGAAATTTTTCCAAATACACTGTCGTTATGGCTGTATGGCAACTCCAATAATCTCAAAACGGTTAATTAGCATTAATATGTTTAGTTCATATTTTTACGCAACTTGGTATCGATTGTTTAGTGCATATGGACTAAAAAATCGATTCTACACCTTAATATAAGATTGTGAAATTTTTCCAAATACACTGTCGTTACGGCTATATGACATCTCCAATAACCTCAAAACGGCTAATTATCATAAATATGTATAGTTCATATTTTGACGCAACTTGGTATCGATTGCGTAGTGCATGTGTACTAAAAAATCGATTCCACACCTTAATATAAGATTGTGAAATTTATCCAAATACACTGTCGTTATGGCTGTATGGCAACTCCAATAATCTCAAAACGGTTAATTAGCATTAATATGTTTAGTTCATATTTTTACGCAACTTGGTATAGACTGCGTAGTGCATGTGTACTAAAAAATCGATTCTACACCTTAATATAAGATTGTGAAATTTTTCCAAATTCACTGTCGCTATGGCTATATGACAACTCCAATATCCTCAAACGGGTGATTAGCATAAATATGTATAGTTCATATTTTTACGCAACTTGGTATCGACTGCGTAATGTACATGTACTAAAAAATGGATTCTACACTTTAATATAAGATTGTGAAATTTTTCCAAATACACTATCGTTACGGCTATATGACATCTCCAAAAACCTCAAAACGGGTAATTAGCATAAATATGCAAAGTTCGTATTTATACGCAACTTGGTATCGATTACTTAGTGCATATGTACTAAAAAATCGATTCTACACCTTAATATAAGATTGTGAAATTTTTCCAAATACACTGTCGTTATGGCTATATGACAACTCCAATAACCTCAAAACGGTTAATTAGCATAAATATATATAGTTCATATTTTTACGCAACTTGGTATCGAGTGCTTAATGTATATGTACTAAAAAATGGATTCTACACCTTAATATAAGATTGTGAAATTTTTCCAAATACACTGTCGTTATGGCTGTATGGCAACTCCAATAATCTCAAAACGGTTAATTAGCATTAATATGTTTAGTTCATATTTCGACGCAACTTGGTATCGATTGTTTAGTGCATATGGACTAAAAAATCGATTCTACACCTTAATATAAGATTGTGAAATTTTTCCAAATACACTGTCGTTACGGCTATATGACATCTCCAATAACCTCAAAACGGCTAATTATCATAAATATGTATAGTTCATATTTTGACGCAACTTGGTATCGATTGTGTAGTGCATGTGTACTAAAAAATCGATTCTACACCTTAATATAAGATTGTGAAATTTTTCCAAATACACTGTTGTTACGGCTATATGACAACTCCAATAACCCCAAAACGGTTAATTAGCATAAATATGTATAGTTCATATTTTTACGCAGCTTGGTATAGATTGCTTAGTGCATCTGTACTAAAAAATCGATTCTACACCTAAATATAAGATTGTGAAATTTTTCCAAATGCACTGTTGTTGTGGCTATATCACAACTCCAATAACCTCATAACGGTTAATTATCATAAATATGTATAGTTCATATTTTCACGCAACTTGGTATCGATTTCTTAGTGCATATGTACTAAAAAATCGATTCTACATCTAAATATAAGATTGTGAAATTTTTCCAAATACACTGTCGTTATGGCTATATGACAACTCCAATAACCTCAAAACGGTTAATTAGCATAAATATGTATAGTTCATATTTTTACGCAACTTGGTATCGATTGCTTAGTGCATCTGTACTAAAAAATCGATTCTACACCTAAATATAAGATTGTGAAATTTTTCCAAATGCACTGTTGTTGTGACTATATCACAACTCCAATAACCTCATAACGGTTAATTATCATAAATATGTATAGTTCATATTTTTACGCAACTTGGTATCGATTTCTTAGTGCATATGTACTAAAAAATCGATTCTACATCTAAATATAAGATTGTGAAATTTTTCCAAATACACTGTTGTTGTGGCTATATGACAACTCCAATACCCTCAAAACGGTTAATTAGCATAAATAATGGGTGATTTTTTTGAGGTTAGGATTTTCATGCATTAGTATTTGACAGATCACGTGGGATTTCAGACATGGTATCAAAGAGAAAGATGCTCAGTATGCTTTGACATTTCATCATGAATAGACTTACTAACGAGCAACGCTTGCAAATCATTGAATTTTATTACCAAAATCAGTGTTCGGTTCGAAATGTGAAAATCCGCTTTTTTATCGACAAATTTTGTTCAGCGATGAGGCTCATTTCTGGTTGAATGGCTACGTAAATAAGCAAAATTGCCGCATTTGGGGTGAAGAGCAACCAGAAGCCGTTCAAGAACTGCCCATGCATCCCGAAAAATGCACTGTTTGGTGTGGTTTGTACGCTGGTGGAATCATTGGACGTATTTTTTCAAAGATGCTGTTGGACGCAACGTTACGGTGAATGGCGATCGCTATCGTTCGATGCTAACAAACTTTTTGTTGCCAAAAATGGAAGAACTGAACTTGGTTGACATGTGGTTTCAACAAGATGGCGCTACATGCCACACAGCTCGCGATTCTATGGCCATTTTGAGGGAAAACTTCGGACAACAATTCATCTCAAGAAATGGACCCGTAAGTTGGCCACCAAGATCATGCGATTTAACGCCTTTAGACTATTTTTTGTGGGGCTACGTCAAGTCTAAAGTCTACAGAAATAAGCCAGCAACTATTCCAGCTTTGGAAGACAACATTTCCGAAGAAATTCGGGCTATTCCGGCCGAAATGCTCGAAAAAGTTGCCCAAAATTGGACTTTCCGAATGGACCACCTAAGACGCAGCCGCGGTCAACATTTAAATGAAATTATCTTCAAAAAGTAAATGTCATGAACCAATCTAACGTTTCAAATAAAGAACCGATGAGATTTTGCAAACTTTATGCGTTTTTTTTTAAAAAAAAGTTATCAAGCTCTTAAAAAATCATCCTATATAAGGTTGTGAAATTTTTTCAAATACACTGTCGTTATGGCTATATGACAACTCCAATAACCTCAAAACGGTTAATTAGCATAAATATATATAGTTCATATTTTTACGCAACTTGATATCGGCTACTTAGTGCATATGCACTAAAAAATCGATTCTACACCTAAATATAAGATTGTGAAATTTTTCCAAATGCACTGTTGTTGTGGCTATATGACAACTCCAATAACCTCAAAAAGGCTAACTAGAATAAATATGTATTGTTCATATTTTCACGCAACTTGGTATTGATTGCTTAATGTACATGTACTAAAAAATCGATTCTACGCCTTAATATAAGATTGTGAAATTTATCCAAATGAACTGTCGTTACGGCTATATGATCTCCAAGAACCTCAAAACGGTTAATTAGCATAAATATGTTAGTTCATATTTTTATGCAACTTGGTATCGATTGCTTAGTGCATGTGTACTAAAATATCGATTCTACACCTTAATATAAGATTGTGAAATTTTTCCAAATACACTGTCGTTATGGTTATGTGGCAACTCCAATAACCTCAAAACGGTTAATTAGCATAAATATGTATAGTTCATATTTTTACGCAACTTGGTATAGATTGCTTAGTGCATGTGTACTAAAATATCGATTCTACACCTTAATAACGGGTGATTTTTTTGAGGTTAGAATTTTCATGCATTAGTATTTGACAGATCACGTGGGATTTCAGACATGGTGTCAAAGAGAAAGATGCTCAGTATGCTTTGACATTTCATCATGAATAGACTTACTAACGAGCAACGCTTGCAAATCATTGAATTTTATTACCAAAATCAGTGTTCGGTTCGAAATGTGTTTCGCGCGCGTGTTTTGTTCAGCGATGAGGCTCATTTCTGGTTGAATGGCTACGTAAATAAGCAAAATTGCCGCATTTGGGGTGAAGAGCAACCAGAAGCCGTTCAAGAACTGCCCATGCATCCCGAAAAATGCACTGTTTGGTGTGGTTTGTACGCTGGTGGAATCATTGGACCGTATTTTTTCAAAGATGCTGTTGAACGCAACGTTACGGTGAATGGCGATCGCTATCGTTCGATGCTAACAAACTTTTTGTTGCCAAAAATGGAAGAACTGAACTTGGTTGACATGTGGTTTCAACAAGATGGCGCTACATGCCACACAGCTCGCGATTCTATGGCCATTTTGAGGGAAAACTTCGGACAACAATTCATCTCAAGAAATGGACCCGTAAGTTGGCCACCAAGATCATGCGATTTAACGCCTTTAGACTATTTTTTGTGGGCTACGTCAAGTCTAAAGTCTACAGAAATAAGCCAGCAACTATTCCAGCTTTGGAAGACAACATTTCCGAAGAAATTCGGGCTATTCCGGCCGAAATGCTCGAAAAAGTTGCCCAAAATTGGACTTTCCGAATGGACCACCTAAGACGCAGCCGCGGTCAACATTTAAATGAAATTATCTTCAAAAAGTAAATGTCATGAACCAATCTAACGTTTCAAATAAAGAACCGATGAGATTTTGCAAACTTTATGCGTTTTTTTTTAAAAAAAAGTTATCAAGCTCTTAAAAAATCACCCTATATAAGATTGTGAAATTTTTCCAAATACACTATCGTTACGGCTATATGACAACTCCAATAACCTCAAAACGGTTAATTAGCATAAATATGTATAGTTCGTATTTTTACGCAACTTGGTATAGATTGCTTAGTGCATGTGTACTACAAAATCGATTCTACACCTTAATATAAGATTGTGAAATTTTTCCAAATACACTATCGTTATGGCCATATGACAACTCCAATAACCTCAAAACGGTTAATTAGCATAATATGTATAGTTCATATTTTTACGCAGCTTGGTATAGATTGCTTAGTGCATCTGTACTAAAAAATCGATTCTACACCTTAATATAAGATTGTGAAATTTATCCAAATGAACTGTCGTTACGGCTATATGACATCTCCAATAACCTCAAAACGGTTAATTAGCATAAATATATATAGTTCATATTTTTACGCAACTTGGTATCGATTGCTTAGTGCATATGTACTAAAAAATGGATTCTACACCTTAATATAAGATTGTGAAATTTTTCCAAATACACTGTCGTTATGGTTATGTGGCAACTCCAATAACCTCAAAACGGTTAATTAGCATAAATATGTATAGTTCGTATTTTTACGCAACTTGGTATAGATTGCTTAGTGCATGTGTACTACAAAATCGATTCTACACCTTAATATAAGATTGTGAAATTTTTCCAAATACACTATCGTTACGGCTTAATATAAGATTGTGAAATTTTTCCAAATACACTGTCGTTATGGTTATGTGGCAACTCCAATAACTTCAAAACGGTTTATTAGCATAAATATATATAGTTCATATTTTTACGCAACTTGGTATCGATTGCTTAATGTATATGTACTAAAAAATGGATTCTACACCTTAATATAAGATTGTGAAATTTTTCCAAATACACTGTCGTTATGGTTATGTGGCAACTCCAATAACCTCAAAACGGTTAATTAGCATAAATATGTATAGTTCGTATTTTTACGCAACTTGGTATAGATTGCTTAGTGCATGTGTACTACAAAATCGATTCTACACCTTAATATAAGATTGTGAAATTTTTCCAAATGCACTGTTGTTGTGGCTATATCACAACTCCAATAACCTCATAACGGTTAATTATCAGAAATATGTATAGTTCATATTTTTACGCAGCTTGGTATAGATTGCTTAGTGCATCTGTACTAAAAAATCGATTCTACACCTAAATATAAGATTGTGAAATTTTTCCAAATGCACTGTTGTTGTGGCTATATCACAACTCCAATAACCTCATAACGGTTAATTATCATAAATATGTATAGTTCATATTTTCACGCAACTTGGTATCGATTTCTTAGTGCATATGTACTAAAAAATCGATTCTACATCTAAATGTAAGATTGTGAAATTTTTCCAAATACACTGTCGTTATGGCTATATGACAACTCCAATAACCTCAAAACGGTTAATTAGCATAAATATGTATAGTTCATATTTTTACGCAACTTGGTATCGACTGCTTAGTGCATCTGTACTAAAAAATCGATTCTACACCTAAATATAAGATTGTGAAATTTTCCAAATGCACTGTTGTTGTGACTTTATCAAAACTCCAATAACCTCATAACGGTTAGTTATCATAAATATGTATAGTTCATATTTTTACGCAACTTGGTATCGATTTCTTAGTGCATATGTACTAAAAAATCGATTCTACATCTAAATATAAGATTGTGAAATTTTTCCAAATACACTGTCGTTACGGCTATATGACATCTCCAATAACCACAAAACAGCTAATTAGCATAAATATGTACAGTTCATATTTTTACGCAACTTGAGATCGGTTACTTAGTGCATATGTACAAAAAAATCGATTCTACACCTTAATATAAGATTGTGAAATTTTTCCAAATGCACTGTTGTTGTGGCTATATGACAACTCCAATACCCTCAAAACGGTTAATTAGCATAAATATATATAGTTCATATTTTTACGCAGCTTGGTATAGATTGCTTAGTACATCTGTACTAAAAAATCGATTCTACACCTAAATATAAGATTGTGAAATTTTTCCAAATGCACTGTTCTTGTGGCTATATGACAACTCCAATAACCTCAAAAAGGCTAACTAGAATAAATATGTATTGTTCATATTTTCACGCAACTTGGTATCGATTGCTTAATGTACATGTACTAAAAAATCGATTCTACGCCTTAATATAAGATTGTGAAATTTATCCAAATGAACTGTCGTTACGGCTATATGATCTCCAATAACCTCAAAACGGTTAATTAGCATAAATATGTATAGTTCATATTTTTATGCAACTTGGTATCGATTGCTTAGTGCATGTGTACTAAAATATCGATTCTACACCTTAATATAAGATTGTGAAATTTTTCCAAATACACTGTCGTTATGGTTATGTGGCAACTCCAATAACTTCAAAACGGTTTATTAGCATAAATATATATAGTTCATATTTTTACGCAACTTGGTATCGATTGCTTAATGTATATGTACTAAAAAATGGATTCTACACCTTAATATAAGATTGTGAAATTTTTCCAAATACACTGTCGTTATGGTTATGTGGCAACTCCAATAACCTCAAAACGGTTAATTAGCATAAATATGTATAGTTCGTATTTTTACGCAACTTGGTATAGATTGCTTAGTGCATGTGTACTACAAAATCGATTCTACACCTTAATATAAGATTGTGAAATTTTTCCAAATACACTATCGTTATGGCCATATGACAACTCCAATAACCTCAAAACGGTTAATTAGCATAATATGTATAGTTCATATTTTTACGCAGCTTGGTATAGATTGCTTAGTGCATCTGTACTAAAAAATCGATTCTACACCTTAATATAAGATTGTGAAATTTTTCCAAACGCACTGTCGTTATGGCTATATGACAACTCCAATAACCTCAAAACAGCTAATTAACATAAATATGTATAGTTAATATTTTTACGCAACTTGGTATCGATTGCTAAGTGCATATGTACTAAAAAATCGATTCTACGCCTTAATATAAGATTGTGAAATTTTTCTAAATACACTGTCGTTATGGCTATATGACAACTCCAATAACCTCAAAACGGTTAATTAGCATAATATGTATAGTTCATATTTTTACGCAGCTTGGTATAGATTGCTTAGTGCATCTGTACTAAAAAATCGATTCTACACCTTAATATAAGATTGTGAAATTTATCCAAATGAACTGTCGTTACGGCTATATGACATCTCCAATAACCTCAAAACGGTTAATTAGCATAATATGTATAGTTCATATTTTTACGCAGCTTGGTATAGATTGCTTAGTGCATCTGTACTAAAAAATCGATTCTACACCTTAATATAAGATTGTGAAATTTTTCCAAATACACTATCGTTACGGCTATATAACAACTCCAATAACCTCAAAACGGTTAATTAGCATAAATATGTAAAGTTCATATTTTTACGCAACTTGGTATCGGTTACTTAGTGCAAATGTACTAAAAAATCGATTCTACACCTTAATATAAGATTGCGAAATTTTTCGAAATTTACTGTCGTTATGGCTATATGACAACTCCAATAACCTCAAAACGGTTAATTAGCATAAATATATATAGTTCATATTTTTACGCAACTTGGTATCGATTGCTTAGTGCATATGTACTACAAAATCGATTCTACACCTTAATATAAGATTGTGAAATTTTTCCAAATACACTGTCGTTACGGCTATATGACAACTCCAATAACCTCAAAACGGTTAATTAGCATAAATATGTATAGTTCGTATTTTTACGCAGCTTGGTATAGATTGCTTAGTGCATGTGTACTACAAAATCGATTCTACACCTTAATATAAGATTGTGAAATTTTTCCAAATACACTGTCGTTATGGCTATGTGACAACTCCAATAACCTCAAAACGGTTAATTATCATAAATATGTATAGTTCATATTTTTACGCAACTTGGTATCGGCTACTTAGTGCATATGCACAAAAAAATCGATTCTACACCTTATTATAAGATTGTGAAATTTTTCCAAATACACTGTCGTTATGGCTGTATGACATCTCCAATAACCTCGAAACAGCTAATTAGCATTAATATGTATAGTTCATATTTTTGCGCAACTTGGTATCGAGTGCTTAATGTATATGTACTAAAAAATGGATTCTACACCTTAATATAAGATTGTGAAATTTTTCCAAATACACTGTCGTTATGGCTGTATGACAACTCCAATAACCTCAAAACGGTTAATTAGCATAAATATATATAGTTCATATTTTTACGCAACTTGGTATCGAGTGCTTAGTGCATGTGTACTAAAAAATCGATTCTACACCTTATTATAAGATTGTGAAATTATAACTCCAATAACCTTAAAACGGCTAATTTGCTTATATATGTATAGTTAATATTTTTACGCAACTTGGTATCGAGTGCTTAATGTATATGTACTAAAAAATGGATTCTACAGCTTAATATAAGATTGTGAAATTTTTCCAAATACACTGTCGTTATGGCTATTATTAATTAGCATAAATATGTATAGTTCATATTTTTACGCAACTTGGTATAGATTGCTTAATGTATATGCACTAAAAATGGATTCTACACCTTAATATAAGATTGTGAAATTTTTTCAAATACACCGTCGTTACGGCTATATGACAACTCCAATAACCTCAAAACGGTTAATTAGCATAAATATGTATAGTTCATATTTTTCTGCAACTTGGTATCGGTTGCTTAGTGCATATGTACTAAAAAATCGATTCTACACCTTAATGTAAGATTGTGAAATTTTTCCAAATGCACTGTTGTTGTGGCTATATGACAACTCCAATAACCTCAAAACGGTTAATTATCATAAATATGTATAGTTCATATTTTTACGCAACTTGGTATCGATTTCTTAGTGCATATGTACTAAAAAATCGATCCTACATCTAAATATATGTTTATGAAATTTTTTCAAATACACTGTCGTTATGGCTATATGACAACTCCAATAACCTCAAAACGGTTAATTATCATAAATATGTATAGGTCATATTTTTCCGCAACTTGATATCGGCTACTTAGTACATATGCACTAAAAAATCGATTCTACACCTTAATATAAG
This sequence comes from Bactrocera dorsalis, assembly GCF_023373825.1. NCBI lineage: Eukaryota > Metazoa > Arthropoda > Insecta > Diptera > Tephritidae > Bactrocera > Bactrocera dorsalis. The sequence goes on from NW_026038134.1 coordinate 10,488, forward strand.
ATTGTGAAATTTTTCCAAATGCACTGTTGTTGTGGCTATATGACAACTCCAATAACCTCAAAACGGTTAATTATCATAAATATGTATAGTTCATTTTTTTTACGCAACTTGGTATCGATTTATTAGTGCACATGTACTAAAAAATCGATTCTACATCTAAATATAAGATTGTGAAATTTTTCCAAATACACTGTCGTTACGGCTATATGACATCTCCAATAACCTCAAAACAGCTAATTAGCATAAATATGTACAGTTCATATTTTTACGCAACTTGGTATCGGTTACTTAGTGCATATGTACTAAAAAATCGATTCTACACCTTAATATAAGATTGTGAAATTTTTCCAAATACACTATCGTTACGGCTATATGACAACTCCAATAACCTCAAAACGGTTAATTAGCATAATATGTATAGTTCATATTTTTACGCAGCTTGGTATAGATTGCTTAGTGCATCTGTACTAAAAAATCGATTCCACACCTTAATATAAGATTGTGAAATTTTTCCAAATACACTGTCGTTATGGCTATATGACAACTCCAATAACCTCAAAACAGCTAATTAACATAAATATGTATAGTTCATATTTTTACGCAACTTGGTATCGATTTCTTAGTGCATATGTACTAAAAAATCGATTCTACACCTTAATATAAGATTGTGAAATTTTTCCAAATACACTATCGTTACGGCTATATGACAACTCCAATAACCTCAAAACGGTTAATTAGCATAATATGTATAGTTCATATTTTTACGCAGTTTGGTATAGATTGCTTAGTGCATCTGTACTAAAAAATGGATTCTACACCTAAATATAAGATTGTGAAATTTTTCCAAATACACTGTCGTTACGGCTATATGACATCTCCAATAACCTCAAAACAGCTAATTAGCATAAATATGTACAGTTCATATTTTTACGCAAATTGGGATCGGTTACTTAGTGCATATGTACTAAAAAATCGATTCTACACCTTAATATAAGATTGTGAAATTTTTCCAAATACACTATCGTTACGGCTATATGACAACTCCAATAACCTCAAAACGGTTAATTAGCATAATATGTATAGATCATATTTTTACGCAGCTTGGTATAGATTGCTTAGTGCATCTGTACTAAAAAATGGATTCTACACCTTAATATAAGATTGTGAAATTTTTCCAAATACACTGTCGTTATGGCTATATGACAACTCCAATAACCTCAAAACAGCTAATTAGCATAAATATATATAGTTCATATTTTTACGCAACTTGGTATCGAGTGCTTAGTGCATGTGTACTAAAAAATCGATTCTACACCTTATTATAAGATTGTGAAATTATAACTCCAATAACCTTAAAACGGCTAATTTGCATATATATGTATAGTTCATATTTTTACGCAACTTGGTATCGAGTGCTTAATGTATATGTACTAAAAAATGGATTCTACACCTTAATATAAGATTGTGAAATTTTTCCAAATACACTGTCGTTATGGCTATGTGACAACTCAAAATGGTTAATTAGCATAAATATGTATAGTTCATATTTTTACGCAACTTGGTATAGATTGCTTAATGTATATGTACTAAAAATGGATTCTACACCTTAATATAAGATTGTGATATTTTTTCAAATACACCGTCGTTACGGCTATATGACAACTCCAATAACATCAAAACGGTTAATTAGCATAAATATGTATAGTTCATATTTTTCTGCATCTTGGTATCGGTTACTTAGTGCATATGTACTAAAAAATCGATTCTACACCTTAATGTAAGATTGTGAAATTTTTCCAAATGCACTGTTGTTGTGGCTATATGACAACTCCAATAACCTCAAAACGGTTAATTATCATAAATATGTATAGTTCCTATTTTTACGCAACTTGGTATCGATTTCTTAGTGCATATGTACTAAAAAATCGATTCTACATCTAAATATAAGGTTGTGAAATTTTTTCAAATACACTGTCGTTATGGCTATATGACAACTCCAATAACCTCAAAACGGTTAATTATCATAAATATGTATAGTTCATATTTTTACGCAACTTGGTATCGATTTCTTAGTGCACATGTACTAAAAAATCGATTCTACATCTAAATATAAGATTGTGAAATTTTTCCAAATACACTGTCGTTACGGCTATATGACATCTCCAATAACCTCAAAACAGCTAATTAGCATAAATATGTACAGTTCATATTTTTACGCAACTTGGGATCGGTTACTTAGTGCGTATGTACTAAAAAATCGATTCTACATCTAAATATAAGATTGTGAAATTTTTCCAAATACACTGTTGTTGTGGCTATATGACAACTCCAATACCCTCAAAACGGGTAATTAGCATAAATATATATAATTCATATTTTTACGCAGCTTGGTATAGATTGCTTAGTATATCTGTACTAAAAAATCGATTCTACACCTAAATATAAGATTGTGAAATTTTTCCAAATGCACTGTTGTTGTGGCTATATGACAACTCCAATAACCTCAAAACGGTTAATTAGCATAAATATATATAGTTCATATTTTTACGCAGCTTGGTATAGATTGCTTAGTGCATCTGTACTAAAAAATCGATTCTACGCCTTAATGTAAGATTGTGAAATTTATCCAAATACACTGTCGTTATGGCTATATGACAACTCCAATAACTTAAAAAAGGCTAATTAGAATAAATATGTATAGATCACATTTTTACCCAACTTGGTATAGATTGCTTAATGTATATGTACTAAAAAATGGATTCTACACCTTAATATAAGATTGTGAAATTTTTTCAAACGCACTGTCGTTATGGCTATATGACAACTCCAATAACCTCAAAACGGTTAATTAGCATAAATATGTATAGTTCATATTTTTCTGCAACTTGGTATCGGTTGCTTAGTGCATATGTACTAAAAAATCGATTCTACACCTTAATGTAAGATTGTGAAATTTTTCCAAATGCACTGTTGTTGTGGCTATATGACAACTCCAATAACCTCAAAACGGTTAATTATCATAAATATGTATAGTTCATATTTTTACGCAACTTGGTATCGATTTCTTAGTGCATATGTACTAAAAAATCGATTCTACATCTAAATATAAGGTTGTGAAATTTTTTCAAATACACTGTCGTTATGGCTATATGACAACTCCAATAACCTCAAAACGGTTAATTATCATAAATATGTATAGTTCATATTTTTACGCAACTTGGTATCGATTTCTTAGTGCACATGTACTAAAAAATCGATTCTACATCTAAATATAAGATTGTGAAATTTTTCCAAATACACTGTCGTTACGGCTATATGACATCTCCAATAACCTCAAAACAGCTAATTAGCATAAATATGTACAGTTCATATTTTTACGCAACTTGGGATCGGTTAATTAGTGTATATGTACTAAAAAATCGATTCTACACCTTAATATAAGATTGTGGAATTTTTCCAAATGTACTGTTGTTGTGGCTATATGACAACTCCAATAACCTCAAAGCGGTTAATTAGCACAAATATATATAGTTCATATTTTTACGCAGCTTGGTATAGATTGCTTAGTGCATCTGTACTAAGAAATCGATTCTACAACTAAATATAAGATTGTGAAGTTTTTCCAAATGCACTGTTGTTGTGGCTATATGACAACTCAAATAACCTCAAAACGGTTAATTAGCACAAATATATATAGTTCATATTTTTACGCAGCTTGGTATAGATTGCTTAGTGCATCTGTACTAAAAAATCGATTCTACAACTAAATATAAGATTGTGAAGTTTTTCCAAATGCACTATTGTTGTGGCTATATGACAACTCCAATAACCCCAAAAAGGCTAATTAGAATAAATATGTATAGTTCATATTTTCACGCAACTTGGTATAGATTGCTTAATGTATATGTACTAAAAATGGATTCTACACCTTAATATAAGATTGTGAAATTTTTTCAAATACACCGTCGTTACGGCTATATGACAACTCCAATAACCTCAAAACGGTTAATTAGCATAAATATGTATAGTTCATATTTTTCTGCAACTTGGTATCGGTTGCTTAGTGCATATGTACTAAAAAATCGATTCTACACCTTAATGTAAGATTGTGAAATTTTTCCAAATGCACTGTTGTTGTGGCTATATGACAACTCCAATAACCTCAAAACGGTTAATTATCATAAATATGTATAGTTCATATTTTTACGCAACTTGGTATCGATTTCTTAGTGCATTTGTACTAAAAAATCGATTCTACATCTAAATAACGGGTGATTTTTTTGAGGTTAGGATTTTCATGCATTAGTATTTGACAGATCACGTGGGATTTCAGACATGGTGTCAAAGAGAAAGATGCTCAGTATGCTTTGACATTTCATCATGAATAGACTTACTAACGAGCAACGCTTGCAAATCATTGAATTTTATTACCAAAATCAGTGTTCGGTTCGAAATGTGTTTCGCGCGCGTGTTTTGTTCAGCGATGAGGCTCATTTCTGGTTGAATGGCTACGTAAATAAGCAAAATTGCCGCATTTGGGGTGAAGAGCAACCAGAAGCCGTTCAAGAACTGCCCATGCATCCCGAAAAATGCACTGTTTGGTGTGGTTTGTACGCTGGTGGAATCATTGGACCGTATTTTTTCAAAGATGCTGTTGGACGCAACGTTACGGTGAATGGCGATCGCTATCGTTCGATGCTAACAAACTTTTTGTTGCCAAAAATGGAAGAACTGAACTTGGTTGACATGTGGTTTCAACAAGATGGCGCTACATGCCACACAGCTCGCGATTCTATGGCCATTTTGAGGGAAAACTTCGGACAACAATTCATCTCAAGAAATGGACCCGTAAGTTGGCCACCAAGATCATGCGATTTAACGCCTTTAGACTATTTTTTGTGGGGCTACGTAAAGTCTAAAGTCTACAGAAATAAGCCAGCAACTATTCCAGCTTTGGAAGACAACATTTCCGAAGAAATTCGGGCTATTCCGGCCGAAATGCTCGAAAAAGTTGCCCAAAATTGGACTTTCCGAATGGACCACCTAAGACGCAGCCGCGGTCAACATTTAAATGAAATTATCTTCAAAAAGTAAATGTCATGAACCAATCTAACGTTTCAAATAAAGAACCGATGAGATTTTGCAAACTTTATGCGTTTTTTTTTAAAAAAAAGTTATCAAGCTCTTAAAAAATCATCCTATATAAGGTTGTGAAATTTTTTCAAATACACTGTCGTTATGGCTATATGACAACTCCAATAACCTCAAAACGGTTAATTAGCATAAATATATATAGTTCATATTTTTACGCAACTTGATATCGGCTACTTAGTGCATATGCACTAAAAAATCGATTCTACACCTAAATATAAGATTGTGAAATTTTTCCAAATGCACTGTTGTTGTGGCTATATGACAACTCCAATAACCTCAAAACGGTTAATTATCATAAATATGTATAGTTCATTTTTTTTACGCAACTTGGTATCGATTTATTAGTGCACATGTACTAAAAAATCGATTCTACATCTAAATATAAGATTGTGAAATTTTTCCAAATACACTGTCGTTACGGCTATATGACATCTCCAATAACCTCAAAACAGCTAATTAGCATAAATATGTACAGTTCATATTTTTACGCAACTTGGGATCGGTTACTTTGTGCATATGTACTAAAAAATCGATTCTACACCTTAATATAAGATTGTGAAATTTTTCCAAATACACTATCGTTACGGCTATATGACAACTCCAATAACCTCAAAACGGTTAATTAGCATAATATGTATAGTTCATATTTTTACGCAGCTTGGTATAGATTGCTTAGTGCATCTGTACTAAAAAATCGATTCCACACATTAATATAAGATTGTGAAATTTTTCCAAACGCACTGTCGTTATGGCTATATGACAACTCCAATAACCTCAAAACAGCTAATTAACATAAATATGTATAGTTCCTATTTTTACGCAACTTGGTATCGATTTCTTAGTGCATGTACTAAAAAATTGATTCTACGCCTTAATATAAGATTGTGAAATTTTTCCTAATACACTATCGTTACGGCTATATGACAACTCCAATAACCTCAAAACGGTTAATTAGCATAATATGTATAGTTCATATTTTTACGCAGCTTGGTATAGATTGCTTAGTGCATCTGTACTAAAAAATCGATTCCACACATTAATATAAGATTGTGAAATTTTTCCAAACGCACTGTCGTTATGGCTATATGACAACTCCAATAACCTCAAAACAGCTAATTAACATAAATATGTATAGTTCCTATTTTTACGCAACTTGGTATCGATTTCTTAGTGCATGTACTAAAAAATCGATTCTACACCTTAATATAAGATTGTGAAATTTTTCCTAATACACTATCGTTACGGCTATATGACAACTCCAATAACCTCAAAACGGTTAATTAGCATAAATATGTATAGTTCATATTTTTATGCAACTTGGTATCGATTGCTTAGTGCATGTACTAAAAAATTGATTCTACGCCTTAATATAAGATTGTGAAATTTATCCAAATGAACTGTCGTTACGGCTATATGACATCTCCAATAACCTCAAAACGGTTAATTAGCATAAATATGTATAGTTCATATTTTTATGCAACTTGGTATCGATTGCTTAGTGCATGTGTACTAAAATATCGATTCTACACCTTAATATAAGATTGTGAAATTTTTCCAAATACACTGTCGTTATGGTTATGTGGCAACTCCAATAACTTCAAAACGGTTAATTAGCATAAATATATATAGTTCATATTTTTACGCAACTTGGTATCGATTGCTTAATTTATATGTACTAAAAAATGGATTCTACACCTTAATATAAGATTGTGAAATTTTTCCAAATACACTGTCGTTATGGCTATATGACAACTCCAATAACCTCAAAACGGTTAATTAGCATAAATATGTATAGTTCATATTTTTACGCAACTTGGTATAGATTGCTTAGTGCATATGTACTAAAAAATCGATTCTACACCTTAATATAAGATTGTGAAATTTTTCCAAATACACTGTCGTTATGGCTATATGACAACTCCAATAACCTCAAAACGGTTAATTAGCATAAATATGTATAGTTAATATTTTTACGCATCTTGGTATCGATTGCTAAGTGCATATGTACCAAAAAATCGATTCTACGCCTTAATATAAGATTGCGAAATTTTTCCTAATTTACTGTCGTTATGGCTATATGACAACTCCAATAACCTCAAAACGGTTAATTAGCATAAATATGTATAGCTCATATTTTTACGCAACTTGGTATCGTTTGCGTAGTGCATATGTACTACAAAATCGATTCTACACTTTAATATAAGATTGTGAAATTTTTCCAAATACACTGTCGTTATGGCTATATGACAACTCCAATAACCTCAAAACGGTTAATTAGCATAAATATATATAGTTCATATTTTTAAGCAACTTGCTATCGATTGCTTACTGCATATGTACTACAAAATCGATTCTACACCTTAATATAAGAGTGTGAAATTTTTCCAAATACACTGTCGTTATGGCTATATGACAACTCCAATAACCTCAAAGCGGTTAATTAGCATAAATATATATAGTTCATATTTTTACGCAACTTGGTATCGAGAGCTTAGTGCAAATGTACTAAAAAATCTATTCTACACCTTAATATAAGATTGTGAAATTTTTCCAAATACACTATCGTTACGGCTATATGACAACTCCAATAACCTCAAAACGGTTAATTAGCATAAATATATATAGTTCATATTTTTACGCAGCTTGGTATCGATTGCTTAGTGCATATGTACTACAAAATCGATTCTACACCTTAATATAAGATTGTGAAACTTTTGGAAATACACTGTCGTTATGGCTATATGACAACTCCAATAACCTCAAAACGGTTAATTAGCACAATATGTATAGTTCATATTTTTACGCAGCTTGGTATAGATTGCTTAGTGCATCTGTACTAAAAAATCGATTCTACACCTTAATATAAGATTGTGAAATTTTTCCAAATACACTATCGTTACGGCTATATGACAACTCCAATAACCTCAAAACGGTTAATTAGCATAAATATATATAGTTCATATTTTTACGCAACTTGGTATCGATTGCTTAGTGCATATGTACTAAAAAATCGATTCTACACCTTAATATAAGATTGCGAAATTTTTCCAAATTTACTGTCGTTATGGCTATATGACAACTCCGATAACCTCAAAACGGTTAATTAGCATAAATATATATAGTTCATATTTTTAAGCAACTTGCTATCGATTGCTTAGTGCATATGTACTACAAAATCGATTCTACACCTTAATATAAGAGTGTGAAATTTTTCCAAATACACTGTCGTTATGGCTATATGACAACTCCAATAACCTCGAAACAGCTAATTAGCATCAATATGTATAGTTCATATTTTTGCGCAACTTGGTATCGAGGGCGTAATGTATATGTACTAAAAAATGGATTCTACACCTTAATATAAGATTGTGAAATTTTTCCAAATACACTGTCGTTATGGCTGTATGACAACTCCAATAACCTCAAAACGGTTAATTAGCATAAATATATATAGTTCATATTTTTACGCAACTTGGTATCGAGAGCTTAGTGCAAATGTACTAAAAAATCGATTCTACATCTTATTCACAATTTTTCCAAATACACTGTCGTTATGGCTATATGACAACTCCAATAACCTTAAAACGTCTAATTTGCATATATATGTATAGTTCATATTTTTACGCATCTTGGTATAGATTGCTTAGTGCATCTGTACTAAAAAATCGATTCTACATCTAAATATAAGATTGTGAAATTTTTCCCAATACACTGTCGTTATGGCTGTATGACAACTCCAATAACCTCAAAACGGTTAATTAGCATTGTTCAAATATCATTGAACATGCTTACTTATCAGCAAAGCCGAAATTGTACTAAATAGAAATATCTATTTATATATTAATATACATACATACATATGTATAGACATAATGCATTTACATGCAATGCACATCTACGAATAATAATAGTAAAAATGCATGGGACAAAAATCATAAATATACAGCAGAGATAACATTAAACACACACACGCACACTTACAATAAATTATACACTTGAAATCAACCCCATGTCAAGCAGCAATAATAATATGCTGCAATACATAAAAACATACACACATACACACATACAAATATATTTAGTTATTTAAGATAGTTTTAGAAATTGTATATAAGCCAGAAAAATACAAAATAAAAATCAGAATGAATATATTCTCCCTCAATGTAAGACTTTCAATTCCCCCCACCAGCGGTAAGGATTGTTAGAAGCTATATTGAGGTATTAACATTTTTTGGTCCTTCGAGCCGGATAAAGAGCTCGGCCAAATTAAAAAGTCCTGTACTTACAAAACAGGCAAAATACAAAAAAAGCCCTGTTCAAAATACAGGCAAATTAAAAAATAATGGTAAGACGGGTGTATATTCCCGCATTAAAACCGATCGCATAAGCCGTTTTAGCAGAGACTAAACGCAGTGATCTAACTGCTATCCAAGAGATATTCAGCGGCTGTGAGTCGAGGCACAGCAAGGTCAACTAGGCGACCAAATCAAATACCTCCAACGATTTCTTTGGAGAACAACAAGCAGTTAATTAATAAATAAAAAAAGTGTTGCGGAAAAACTCTCAAAATGGGAATAAACAAGAAAAAAATTCCTGAAGCCCAAGCGGATTTTTCCGAAAAGGTGTTGTACACGTCCAACACTTTTCCAACAAAATCACCAAGTAAAACAAAAATTGAAGAAGTTGAAGCTAAACACCAAGATTTAGATCGAAAAACTTCCTTATTCATGAGGAAAGTTGAAAACCTCAGAAGAAAAATGGAAGATCTAAGCAAGGAATTAATGATCGACAACGATCAAATAAAATTCTTAGACTGTTTATTTACAGACATTCAAAATCTAAAAAGCAAATTAGATTTTAATGTTGAAATTGAAATCTTATTCGAAGAAATTTATGACGAATACTACGAAGAGCTTAAACATTTAAAGAAAAAGTTACAAAAAGAAGAGCCTAAAATTTCTTATCGCCCTAACTTTGAAGAAAGAAAAATAATAAAAATTCCAACATTTTATGGCGATACTAAGGAATGGGCCAAATTTTACAACGTGTTCAAAGTTATGGTACATGACAACGAGCAGATGAAGAACATAGAGAAAATGCTGCGTCTTCGTCAATGCTTAAAAGGCGAAGCTGCACGAGTAATACAGCATTTTCAAATTTCGTCAAAAAATTATGAAGCTGCATTGAGTCTACTTAAGAAAAAGTATGACAATCAGCCAATTCTGTTTATCGTACCCAAATTATCTACAACTGCGACGAAACTAACTAATGCAGTACAAAAGATTGAACACGAAAAACTTATAAAAATTCCACTACTCTCTCTATCTTCTGTTGAGGAAAAAACAACAGAAATAATAGAGAAAGATAGAAAGGAAAATGAAGCTGAAGAAGAATCACTTGAAGAACTTCGTAAGCCTTCAAAAACTGAGGAATCTCACAATCTCATATCTCTTCCGGCAGGCTCACATTTTGGAGAAAAGTGGGACAGTGAAGTCCAGACGAAATCGTTTGGAAATAAGGACGAAACTGAAGTAATTGAATACATTTTAGAAGACAAGCTGCGCGTAGAGGAAATTACTTTTGAGGAGCAAGGCACATCTAACGATGTGAACAATAAAATGTCTCCTTTGGAAATTGAGGAGAATGCAAAAGTTGAAATAAAATATCTTGCAAAAAGAGATGTTGAAGTTGATAAAGGAAATGTTTCAAACGATGGTCCAGAGGGGGAAGAGGAAAATGCAGGCGAATCGAATGAGGAATCGATAAATGTAACTATTGGTGAAGACGAACAAAAACTTTTGCATGATAAGGCACCTGATAAAAAGGAAAAATGCACCGATGCAGAAGGTGATACTACCGGCAAGAATTCAGCGCAAAAGAGTACAAAAACGGTTGCAGCTTTGGATGACACAAGAACATCCAAGAGTGGATCCAGCAGCAGCAAATGCAGCAAGTCTGATGACGATAAATCAAAGAGAAAAGATAAAAAGTCCGGCGACAAAAAGGATAAAGACATTAGTGAACAAAAATCATCTTCAAACAAGTTTTCGCAGAAGGATGACAAAGAAACGTCTTCAGTGAATATCTCTACAAAATCGTCGTCCACAAGAAAGCAGACAACACCTTCACGTAATCTTTGGATATCCGGGTTATCTTCATTAACGAGAACCAGAGATCTAAAAACTATATTTTCTAAATATGGAAAAGTTATCGGAGCCAAGGTGGTCACCAACACCCGAACTCCGGGTACACGTTGTTATGACTACGTAACAATGCTATCATCGTCGAATGCCAGTCGTTGCATTGAGAATTTGCATCATACCGAACTCCATGGACGGATAATATCAGTAGAGCTCACTAAAAACGAAATCAGCAACTCAACAAATGTCGCCAAAACACGAGTGGATAAAACAAAAATAGATCCAGTTGGAAAAGCGGATGTAGTAACAGCCATTTGGGAGTTACTAATACCATGGCAGCTTACGTTAAAACAAACGGACAAGCTAAAAACCAAAAGACGACAACGAAGAGCAGAGAAAGCTACGAGAAGGCATTGACAAGATCAGCAACAACGAATTAAAATTAAGTGAGTTAAATTTAAGAAACCATAGCGGACATTTATCTTTAGTGTTAGTAGTAATTGTAATATTATGCCTTTTAATACTATATTTCCGTTATAAATGTAAAGCGAATAATGCTGATAGAATCATTGTCAATATTCCCAACCGATAGAATATTGATAACATAAAAAATACAGTCCACTAGATTTAAATAATCATTTCTTTCCCTCGGCAATATGTTCAAATATCACTGAACACGCTTACTTATCAGCAAAGCCGAAATTGTACTAAATAGAAATATCTATTTATATATTAATATACATACATACATATGTATAGACATAATGCATTTACATGCAATGCACATCTACGAGTAATAATAATAAAAATGCATGGGACAAAAATCATAAATATACAGCAGAGATAACATTAAACACACACACGCACACTTACAATAAATTATACACTTGAAATCAACCCCATGTCAAGCAGCAATAATAATATGCTGCAATACATAAAAACATACACACATACACACATACAAATATATTTAGTTATTTAAGATAGATTTAAAAATTGTATATAAGCCTATATGACAACTCCAATAACCTGAAAACGGCTAATTTGCATATATATGTATAGTTCATATTTTTACGCATCTTGGTATAGATTGCTTAGTGCATCTGTACTAAAAAATCGATTCTACACCTTAATATAAGATTGTGAAATTTTTCCAAATACACTGTCGTTATGGCTATATGACATCTAAAAAAACCTCAAAACGGTTAATTAGCATAAATATGTATAGTTCATATTGTTACGAATTTACTCTTGCTAGTTTACTTTGTTAGGTTCGTATCTCTGGATTGACAAATAAAATCAACACTGTTTAATTTAATTCAACAACTCTTTATTTCACAACTCGTCTACACTATAGCAGTTTACTCTTAGCACTGATTGATTACGTTGGCGCTGCCACGGCTTATATAGCCACGCACTTCTCGCTGATGCCGACGTGTCCTTCTAGAATATCGCGTCTGGAAATTACCAGAACATACGGCTATACGGCGCCAGACGCAAGCAGACAGTCGCGGCGCCAGACTCAGCAATTGTTTAACTAGACAAGTAGACAGTGCGGCGCCAGATGTCTATTGTTTCGACAAGCAGACAGTCGTGGCGCCAGATGTCTACAACAAGATAAATGCTATTCCATATACCTACAGCTATTGTTCATAATCAGGGATGCATATAGTAACACAAATACAACTTAATACTACTTTTGTAACACTGCCCTCCACTAAAGCCTAATCGTCCATTTCTTTGTATGCGGTATACCACGTCATTAAGTCGTTTCATCACCATATAGGGTCCTTCCTAGGCTGTCTGCAGTTTCGGGGACAAGCCTTTCTTTCGAAGTGGATTGTACAACAGGACCAGATCACCTTCTTCGAAACCTTTTGAATCTGCCGCTTGATCGAACCGGTCCTTCATCTTATTGCTCATCAGATGCGTATGCTGTCTTACCATTAGATGCAATTCTTTCATTTCTTCCTTTAAAGCAGAACAATAATCTCCATCATTTCTTACAGCTGTCGGATTCGTTCCAAACTTAAGATCAGCAGGGAGTCGCAGATCAGATCCGAAAATAATCTTTGCTGGCGTGTAACCAGTTGTCTCGTGCTTCGCTGAACGATACGCCAGCAGGAACATCTGGATGCACTTGTCCCAATTCCGTTGATCTTTATCGACGATTTTCCGCAGATGTTTTTCGAGCGTTCGGTTGAATCTCTCTACCATCCCATCTGATTGTGGGTGTAACGCTGTTGTCCGTGTCTTGTGGATGCCCAATAATGTACAGACTTCTTGGAAAATGGAAGATTCGAAATTCCTGCCTTGATCTGAGTGTAATTCGACGGGCACTCCGAACCTTGTTATCCAATTTTCTACAAACGCTTCGGCTACTGTCTTCGCTTCTTGGTTTGGTAAGGCATATACTTCTGGCCATTTACTGAAATAGTCCATGACAACCAGTAGATATTTGTTTCCGGCCGTACTGGTTGGGAACGGACCTGCAACATCCATTGCGACTCGTTCAAATGGTGATCCCACGTTGTACTGTTGCAGCCTACCGCGACTTTTGGCTTTAGGACCTTTAGCTGCCATGCACTCTACGCAATTACTTATCCATTCTGCTATGGAATCTCGACAACCGATCCAGTAGAACCGTTGTTTAATCTTCTCTATAGTTTTTGTAATTCCGAGGTGCCCTCCACTAGGTCCATTGTGATATTCTTTCAATACTTTCGGGATCATGGACTTCGGTACTATGATCAGCAGACGAGACTGTTTACCATCTTCGCTTTCCCAGGTACGATGAAGGTATCCATTAACGAGGTTTATGCTGTTCCATTGGGCCCAATATGCTTTTGCAGTTGGACTCTCGCTACTTATTTGTTCCTTTGGTGGTCGTACCCCATTTTCTTTGGCCATTACCAGCTTTGCAAGATCAGGGTCCTCCAGCTGATTGATTCTGATGCGGTGAGGAGTCCAATCATCTTCCGGTTCTATATTCAGTAATCGCACGTCGATTATACCTTCTTTTCCTTCTGATTTGGAGCAATGTTTACATTCCAGTGGACAAGGGCGACGTGATAATGCATCCGCATTTTTGTGGTGAATCCCCTTTCGATGTTCCGTTTCGAAGTCGTAATTCTGTAATCTTTCGATCCATCGTGCAATTTGGCCTTCTGGATTCTTAAACTGTAATAACCATTTTAATGCTGCATGATCAGTCCTCAGCAAGAATCGTTGTCCATACAAATACTTGTGGAAATGTTTTACACATTCCACCACAGCTAGTAGTTCTTTTCGCGTCACACAGTAGTTTTTCTCTGGTTTCCCGAGCACTCTGCTGTAATACCCAATTACTCTTTCTTGTCCGTCGATGAACTGAGACAGGACACCTCCAATTCCATAAGCGCTCGCATCTGTATCCAGGATGAATTTCTTTCCAGGTATTGGATAAGCTAACATCGGCGCCGTACAAAGTAGTTCTTTTAGCTGCTCAAATGCTTTTTCTTGTTCCAACTGCCATACAAACGGGCGATTCTTCTTGGTTAAATCATGTAAACTTCTAGCCACGTTCGCAAATCCAGGTACAAAACGGCGGTAATACGTGCATAAGCCAAGGAAGCTGCGGAGTTCATGTATGTTGGTGGGTCGAGGCCAATCTTTGACTGCTTTTATTTTTCCTTCCTCGGTGTGAATCCCCTCAGTTCACACTTTATGTCCGAGATATGTGACCTGCTTCTTCCATAATGAACACTTTTTGGGATTCAAGCGTAATCCGGCTGATGCTATTCGCTGAAAGACTTCCTCTAGATTTTTCAGATGATCATCAAAACTTTTTCCCATGATGATAATGTCATCAAGATACACTAAACATGTCTTCCAGTTGAGTCCTTTTAACACATGTTCCATCAGTCGCTCGAACGTTGCAGGCGCATTACATAACCCAAATGGCATCACAGAGAATTCCCATAACCCGTCGCCCATACTGAAAGCGGTCTTTTCACGGTCACGTTCATTAATCTCGACTTGCCAATATCCACTTTGTAGATCTAATGTAGAAAACCATTTCGCTCCAGACAAGGTGTCTAATGTATCGTCGATTCTCGGTAGAGGATAACTGTCTTTCTTTGTGACATCATTCAACTTCCTATAATCTACGCAGAAACGGGTGCTACCATCTTTCTTTTTGACTAAGACGATAGGTGAGCTCCATGGACTTATTGAAGGTTCGATTACACCGTTTTTGTGCATGTCTTCAATAATTTTGTTAGCATCCTCACGTTTTGCTAGTGGAACCCTACGCGGAGCTTGTCGGATTGGTTTAGCGTCTCCGGTATTTATGCGGTGTTTGACAATGCCGGTTCTTCCTGTGTTGTTTTCTTCGTTTGCAAATATGGATGCGTATTTTTCTAATAGTTTTTCTGCTTTTAATTTTTCATTTCCATGCAGTTCGTTCAGCAAATTGTTTAGGAGTGTAGGACTTATCTGCTGTGGCTCAATAGTAGGTTTCTGTTGTGACCGTTCGCATCGTGCTATTGCACTTATATTCTGGCACTGTCCAATTACTCCTCCTTTCTTTAGACTTATAGGCGTGTTGAATTCATTCACTACTCTCACCGGAATGGTGGCGTCTTCTCTAGTTTTCACAAGCGTTCTTCCTACCAATATGGGTGTATCTATTTTTGTTGGTTCCACAATCCACAATTCTTCAGTCCCACCTCCTCCATTCACTTTAGCCCAAACAATCGCCTCAGATTTTGGTGGAATACTCTGATTATCATCAACAATCACCCTCTTACTTTCAACGTTGGTCACATATCCGGTGTTTATAGGCATCTCCATGTTCTGGCAAAACAGCATTTGCTTGTTTAAATCCAAAGTAACCCCGTGATCAATCATGAAATCTACTCCAATTATAATTTCATCCGTGATTTCTGCTACGATGAAGGTGTGATTAACTTCCAGGGTACCAATCATCACTTCGCAAAACACTTTTCCCGCGACAGCTGCTTCCTCCCCGGTGGCCGTTCGAAGCTTGCAACCGACTAATGGTTCAACCGTTCCTCTTACCACATCCGGTCGGATAATTGAATGTGTGGCACCAGTATCCAGAGTAAGCGTTGACAGTCGTCCATTTACGATGCCGTTGATAGTAAGATTGTTGTCATGGCAACCTATTTGTGATATCGAGATGGCGGGGCAAATAGTTGTGGGAACCAGCTCACGCCCCTTTGAACTGTTCCGTTTTAGTTTAACGACTTGTGAGATGTGGATGCCTCGTCCTCGTTATCTGTTGGTTGTTTCCGTTTTGATGGGCTTACTTTTATATTGCAATTTCGGGCAAAGTGACCCGCTTTTCCACAGTTGAAACATCTTCCTGTTGTATTTACTCGCGGTGTAGCAATTGCCTTCAGAGTCTTCAATATTTCTTCCATCAGCGCCGGTTGTTCCATTTCAACCCTTTGTACTTTGTGTGCTGGTTTGCTTAGTAGAGAAGCTGTTTCCTGTGTGAGGGCGTGCGAAACCGTTTCAGCAAACGTTCTTTTTGGCAATGCATATGTGGCGCGAATTACGATTTCCTGGCTATAGCACAGAAAATGTTTTAAATGAATCAAAATCCGGTTTTACCGTACAGTGCGGCTTGCCGTCCAGTTTATTATTAATTCTCTTAGTCTTTATACAAATCTTACTTGCTACATTTACTTGAAGCCGTTGTGCTGACTTGACATTCCTCAGCATCAACGACCCGGCATAACTTAAATAAACATATCAAATAAAAACAATGGTATTTGATTTCATTTGGAATTTAAAATATATGCTTGTTTATGCATATTATATATTTATGCATGTATGTAGTTGAATCTGAAGATTCAACTTACATTTTGTAGGAATAAAAAAAATACTTAAAAAATACTTGTCTTTTTTTTGACAGTGGTGGAGTCGTTTGACGACGCAACTCCCCCAGCGTTACTGTTTGAACTCTCCTGAGTTCCTGTATTCACAATTTTTATTTTTGTTGTTTTTTTCTTTAATATTATTATTAGGATTGCTATTACTACCATTACAATGATTATTAGTGTTATATTAATACCATACGAAACATTTTTATGGTATTTTAATTCTGTAATTTCTTTTATATTTTCTATATTTTTTATTGCAATATCATTGAATGTTAATTTTGGAGAATAACTTTGATTTAATTTTTCGGCAGGGTATATAATTGTATGAATATATTCCGTCTTATTATTTTTAAATTCTTGTTTTAAAATTTCCATTTTGCAATTTACAAATTTGATTATTTAGTTATTTTTTAATACAATTTTTCTGTCGTCGCAGTTTTGTTTTATTACATCATTTTTTGCATTTCTTATTAATATTGTGTCATCGTTTATTTCTTGTATTGATGTTTTGTTATTATATTTAAATTCGCAAGTATTTGAAAATATGCAACTTTTACTGAATTTTAGATTTTTAAATACTTTATTTTCTACATAATCAAAATAGTTTTCGCCAATTTTTATAACGAATTTTTCTTTTTCAATAATCTGTAATTAATTTCTAAAGGGTGATTTTTTAAGAGCTTGATAACTTTTTTTTAAAAAAAAAACGCATAAAATTTGCAAAATCTCATCGGTTCTTTATTTGAAACGTTAGATTGGTTCATGACATTTACTTTTTGAAGATAATTTCATTTAAATGTTGACCGCGGCTGCGTCTTAGGTGGTCCATTCGGAAAGTCCAATTTTGGGCAACTTTTTCGAGCATTTCGGCCGGAATAGCCCGAATTTCTTCGGAAATGTTGTCTTCCAAAGCTGGAATAGTTGCTGGCTTATTTCTGTAGACTTTAGACTTGACGTAGCCCCACAAAAAATAGTCTAAAGGCGTTAAATCGCATGATCTTGGTGGCCAACTTACGGGGGGTCCATTTCTTGAGATGAATTGTTGTCCGAAGTTTTCCCTCAAAATGGCCATAGAATCGCGAGCTGTGTGGCATGTAGCGCCATCTTGTTGAAACCACATGTCAACCAAGTTCAGTTCTTCCATTTTTGGCAACAAAAAGTTTGTTAGAATCGAACGATAGCGATCGCCATTCACCGTAACGTTGCGTCCAACAGCATCTTTGAAAAAAATACGGTCCAATGATTCCACCAGCGTACAAACCACACCAAACAGTGCATTTTTCGGGATGCATGGGCAGTTCTTGAACGGCTTCTGGTTGCTCTTCACCCCAAATGCGGCAATTTTGCTTATTTACGTAGCCATTCAACCAGAAATGAGCCTCATCGCTGAACAAAATTTGTCGATAAAACACATTTCGAACCGAACACTGATTTTGGTAATAAAATTCAATGATTTGCAAGCGTTGCTCGTTAGTAAGTCTATTCATGATGAAATGTCAAAGCATACTGAGCATCTTTCTCTTTGACACCATGTCTGAAATCCCACGTGATCTGTCAAATACTAATGCATGAAAATCCTAACCTCAAAAAAATCACCCGTTATTTGGCATTGGGGTTATTAATTGAATCTTAGTTTGAAAAAATGTTCTTGGTATCTGAATTGCGAATATTATTGTATCGTTTCTGTATACTACTACCCCTACTTTTGATAATTTTAGTTTGTAAAAATCAATCTCATATTTTTCAATTTCTTCCCTAGTTAGCATACTTGGATGTACCATATTGTATTTAGCCGCCGCTATATTATTTTGTATTTCCTGAACTTTACTTTCTTTGAATTTTAGTTTATTCATTTCATCATTATACAAAATTTGTCTTTCAATTCTATTTTCCTCTTTGTTTATTATATTTAAAGTTTCTATTATTTGTTTCCTATCTGAGTCTATAGTTCCTTTTAATAAGTTTAGTGATCTATTTAAATGTTCATTAATTACTATTTGTTTATTTAAATTTACAATGGCATTATGGCCATTTTCTTCAATAATTTTTAAATGGTTCAAAATTTCTTGTCTGTCATCATCATCCATGACTCCAAACATCCATTTATATGCTATTCCTCCTATATTTATCAATCCTCTTTTATTTCTCTTTTTGATATTTGGTGTTATAGATGTGATTTTTGCTTTTATATTTTTTATTTCATCAAACAAAATTTCTTTATTTTCAATATTTAGTTTCTCAATATTTTCTTTAACCTGATCAACTACGTCTGCTATCTTGTTCGGATTTATAGTATGTATAACTGTACTTATTTCGTTAACTATTTCTATGTCCGCTGTTTGTATAATTGTATACCCCGCATCTTCTATTATTGGTGTAATTTGCAAAAGTGCTGTCACCAATGATATGATTATTGTTAAAAAAATAATTATTATCGTTATCTGTAAAAGTAAAAATGTATAACCGTTTTAAGTTTTGATTTAAAAAAAAATTAAATTGGATTTTAGTCGCCTCTTACGACAGGCATCTCTTACCATGGGTATATTCTAGAAAGACCCCTTACCCACTGGGGTAAAAAAAATCATGTATATATATGTAGGAAAAAAAAATTAAATGTTATTATCTCCATTAAATGCCCTTAGACTGAATGAATCGTCATCATTCTCATTTGGATTTTCTATATTTGCCAATTTCATTGGTCTTTTTATATTTGCCGGATGGACGTTTTGTAAGGGAAATATTCTGAAATATGGTTGGTCTTTATGCCTTACTCTTTTGTAGTTTTTAATTGGTCCTGTTTGTCTGTTTTCTATGTATTCTTCTCTGTTTTGATTTAATTTGGCTATTGTTTTCTGTTTTACTGTATTTATTCTATCTTGTAATATGGATGGACAAATGTTTTCTTTGGCGTCCCTTGGAGAACATTTGATAGTTGAGTGGTACCTATCGTTATAGTTGCATATAACAATTTGTATCCTCATTTCTGTTGAAAGACTAGAATCCTCAATTCCTGTTAGTTTTTCCAACAGGGTTGAGTGCAGTCTCTCAATGTCTGCATTTCCTGTGTGGCTATTTGGTTTTGTGTGGTGGACTTCTACATTTTCGTCATTTAAATATTTTATTAATTGTTCTGCTCTAAACTCATTATCCATAATAATTTTTTTAGGTTTACCGAATTTCGCAAAATGTTCCATAATTATTGTCTTTTTAGCTCTCCAGTTTCTGTCTGTTATTCTATAAGCCGCTGCGAATTTTGTTAATTTATCAATTACTGTTACAAATGATTGCTTATTGAAATGAAATATATCTACATGAAGTATCTCATTTTTATTGGTTGGAGTTTCAGTTAGGTGAAATTTAGGTTTAATGGGTTTCCTATCGTATTTGATTTGTTGGCATTTTTGGCAATTATTTATTATCAATTGTATTTCTTCTTTGAATTTTGGAAAATATATTTTATCTTTTAATGTATTATAGGTTTCATTTATGCCACTATGCATAGATTCTTTTGTATGGTATAGTGATATTTGCTTATGTAATTCTTCTTCTTCTTCTATTTCTGAGGCTCTTTTTGTGCATTTTATAAATTTTAAACTTCTATCTTGAGCAAACATTTCAATAAGTAGTTTTTGTATTTTATGGTAATCTGCTTCAGATACTTCTGAAAATATTCCTACTATTCCGTTTCCTTTTATATATTTTTTTAATGTTTCCTTGTTCTCTTCTTTTTCATCCATTGGGTTTATTTCAATTATTTTTCTTCCATGGAGTCTTTGCATTTGCTCTTTTTGTCTATATGTTAATATAATTTGAATTTTATATTTATTTACAATTTCTTCTTTAATTGGAAAGTGTTCAAGCAGTTCTTCATCTGCTGAATGAATTGTTTCCGACAATGCTAAGTTTGATTCATTGTCGTTACCTTCTTTTATTTTTGGTGAGTTTTCAATTCGACTCAAGAAATCAGCTACAATTATACAACTATTTTTTCCATTTAAATATTGTATTTCAAAGTTGTATTCTTACAATTTCAATAACCATCTCTGATGGCGTTGAGAAAATTCTTTTCCTTTATATTTATTAACAAGATATTTGATCGGACAGTGATCAGTTATTATTTTAAATTTATTGCCATATATATATGGTCGAAAATATGTAATAGAGAAAATTACCGCTAAAAATTCTTTGTCTGTAGTTGAATATTTTTGCTCATGATTATTTAGAGTTCTTGAAATGTAGCATACTGGTTGGCCTTGCTGTGAAAGCACTGCTCCAATAGCATAGTCACTAGCATCAGTTGTGATACTGAATTCTTTGTCGTACTCTGGGAATTTGAGAGTTGGATGAGATGAAATGAGTGCTTTTAAATTTTCAAAGCTTTCAATATATTGTGGATCTTTAGCGTTTATTTTATTGCCCTTTTTCAAATATTTTATCATGGGGTAAGCTATTTTAGAATAATCTTTTATGAATTTTCGATAATAGCCCGTTGCTCCTAAAAATCCTTTTAACTGTTTCTCAGTTTTTGGTATTGGTAGCTTTTGAATTGCTATAATTTTATCTGGATTAGGCTTGATGCCTTCTTTTGTTAAAATGTGTCCTAGGAATGTAGTTTCTCTTTGAAGAAAACTGCATTTATCTGCCTGTATTTTTAATTTATTCTCTTGTAGTTTCAAAAAAATGTTTCTTAATGAGTCTATGTGCTCTTCTAATGAAGTTGAAAAAATTAATATGTTATCTAAATATACGACACATATTTTATTTATATATTCCCTCAATATATCATTCATAAATCTCTGAAAAGTAGCTGGGGCATTTTTCAACCCGAAAGGCATTCGGACGTATTCATATAGTCCTGCCGGAGTGACAAAAGCTGTTTTCTGGATGTCCCTTTCTGCCATTAAAATCTGATGGTAACCTTTTGCTAGATCTATTGTGCTAAAGTACTGTGCTTTGCCCAATTTATCTAAGATTCCATCGATATTCGGTAGAGGATACTTATCGTCTACAGTCAATTGGTTTAACCTCCTATAATCAACCACTAGCCTGAATTTTTGTATTCCTGACTTATCTATCTTTTTCGGTATTATTAGAATAGGTGAGCTATATCTACTGTGACTTTTTCTTATTATCCCTTGCTCTTCTAATTCAGAAATCTGTCTTCTTACTTCTTCTTCATGTTTTGGAGGTAATCTATAAATTCTTGAGTTTATTTGTTGATCCGTAACTGTTTTAATTTCATGAACTACTGCTTTTGCATTTGTGAGTTTGTCCCCTTCTTTATAGATAAGTTTATTGAAATGCTTTAATAATTTTTCGACTTCCTTTTTCTCATTTGATTTTAAATGATCGAGGTTGATGTTCTTTACTTCACTTATATCTAATGAATAAACTTGCTCTTGCATAGTTTTCATATAGAATGGAAGATTCACACCATTTTTCAAAATTATTGTCATTTTTTCGATATCAATAGTTTTAACATTTTTAAAAAGGAAATCATTTCCTATTAACAAATCATATGGTTTATTAAAATCCATTAATAACCATCTCATTTTTGCGTTTTCCGGGTATTTAAATTCTTTGGGACAAGGGCTTTTTACCTTAACATTTGGCGTTTTAATTATCCCGTTTAAAGTATTCACCAAAGTGCTTTCACTTTCAAGCACTGGTAATTTAAATTTTTCGAAACTCGATTTTTTCATTATACTTATGGTTGAACCTGGGTCGACCAAAGCATAAAATTTTTTCTCAAAAAATGTTAATATTATTATAATTTTGTTTAATGATTCCGAGGCTAATTTGTAAAAAACTCCTCGTTCGTGTTTGATTCTTGTGGATCACCTCTCCTACTCATTGTGTCCACGTCCATGGGTTCTGGTCCCCTATTTTGTACTTGTTGTCTACTATTTACTGAATTTCTTTGTTGTTGTGAATAATTATAATGATTTGGATTTGTTCGAACTTGTTCTGAATAGTTTGTACGATTTTGCCATCGAGGCTGTCTTGTTTGATTGGATTGTTGTCGATGAAGGTTTATTTGACGTTGTCCGGATTGTGGACGATACTGTTGTTCAGAAAGATTTTGATTTTGTGAACGATATTGTCCTGAATAAAAATTTTTGTTGTTAACACCAATATTTTTGGTATTAGCTTGAAAGTTGTTTCCCCCTTTTTTTAGATAAGGATTTAGATTGCCTTCATCCAACCCAATAAATTTATAAATTTCATTCGCCATTTCCGTTAATGATGTGACCGATTGCACTGTATATTCGAATGTCCCTGATGCTAATTGTTTTATTCGCTGAATTAGCATCCCTGAAAAAATTTCTCTCATAGTGTCACCATTTTCGCTTAGTGCACTATATTCTGTTATGTCATCCACGATTTCGTTTAATCTTTTACTTAATTCAGCTATACAATTTACTTTCAGAATCGAAATTTCTTTCGTGATCATCAATTGATTTTTTGTGGGTCTATAATGTTGCCTTAATTTAGTTTTACAACTTTCCCAATTTTCAGGTGGGTTTATTTGCAAAAAATTTTTTGCTGATCTACCAATTTTCAAATCATAAATAACCCTGAATACTATTTCTTCCTGTCCTACATAGTCCCTTCGTACCCTGTCAACTGCTTCAATGAAAGATGGCAATTTTTTTACAATTCCTTCAAAAGGGATATCTTAAGTCTTTTTCGACTCTTTGCCTAATTGTAAGTTGATTTATTGCTGCATTTTGTGCAGCTATCTGTGTTAAAGATGCCAAGCATCGAGTTAGCATTTCTATTTGCTCTGCCATATTTTTTATTTTTAATTTTTATTTTATTTTTGCAACAAAAATTATAAAACAATTGCAACTCTGTTAGCTTGTTTCTTTTCTCGTTTGTTCGTTTCTTTTTCTAACTTTATTGTTTTTGAATTGATTGAAACATTTAGTGAGTATAATTTCTGCGTTGACTATTTTTTTTTTTGTCTTTTTTTTTTTTTTTACAAAGAAAGTAATGACTTCAAATAAAACTACTACTTAAATTATTAATTGAATATTATTTTACCTTGCTGTTGGTGCTGCTGTTTTTGTTGTTGTTTTGTTGTTACTGTTACTGGTGTCGTTGTTGTTGTTAATGTTGTCGTTGTTAAATTATTAGTTGAATATTATTTTACCTTGCTGTTGGTGCTGCTGGTTTTGTTGTTGTTTTGTTGTTACTGCTACTGGTGTCGTTGTTATTGTTAATGTTGTTGCTGTTTTTGTTGAGTTTGCTGCTACCCCTGTTGTTGTTGTTCTTGCCTCACTTTTACTCCAAATTCTTGCTTATTTTTAAAATTTTTATTTTTTTTAATATTTTTATTTGCTGAATAAGAATTGTTTCACCTTTCAATTTGATCACGGAAAGTTATTAATGTTTCTATATTTATTTATTACTTTTAATGCTTTTTTTTCATATTTTTATTTGCTGAAGAAGAATTGTTTCACCTTTCAATTTTATCACGGAAAGTTATTAATGTTTCTATATTTATTTTTTACTTTTAATTCTTTTTTTTTCATATATTTATTTGCGTTCAATTTTCGGTCGCGGTCAAACAAAAACTTGGTTCTTACAAAAGCCGACTGCGCCAATTACGATTTCCTGTGAATTAGCACAGAAAATGTTTTAAATGAATCAAACTCCGGTTTTACCGTACAGTGCGGCTTGCCGTCCAGTTTATTATTAATTCTCTTATTCTTTATACAAATCTTACTTGCTACATTTACTTGAAGCCGTTGTGCTGACTTGACATTCCTCAGCATCAACGACCCGGCATAACTTAAATAAACATATCAAATAAAAACAATGGTATTTGATTTCATTTGGAATTTAAAATATATGCTTGTTTATGCATATTATATATTTATGCATGTATGTAGTTGAATCTGAAGATTCAACTTACATTTTGTAGGAATAAAAAAAATACTTAAAAAATACTTGTCTTTTTTTTGACAGTGGTGGAGTCGTTTGACGACGCAACTCGCGCGACTACTGGAGTGTTAATGTACGTGTGCTACAAAATCGATTATACACCTTAATATAAGATTGTGAAATTTTTCCAAATACACTGTCTTTATGGCTATATGACAACCCCAATAACCTCAAAACTGCTAATTAGCATATATATGTATAGTTTATATTTTTAACGCGACTTGGTATCGATTGCTTAGTGCATATGGACTAAAAAATCGATTCTACGCCTTAATATAAGATTGTGAATTTTTTCCAAATACACTGTCGTTATGGCTATATGACAACTCCAATAACCTCAAAACGGTTAATTAGCATAAATATGTATAGTTCATATTTTTACGCAACTTGGTATCGGCTACTTAGTGCATATGTACTACAAAATCGATTCTACACCTTAATATAAGATTGTGAAATTTTTCCAAATACACTGTCGTTATGGCTATATGACAACTCCAATAACCTCAAAACGGTTAATTAGCATAAATATGTATAGTTCATATTTTTACGCAACTTGGTATCGATTGCTTAATGTATATGTACTAAAAAATGGATTCTACACCTTAATATAAGATTGTGAAATTTTTCCAAATACACTGTCGTTACGGCTATATGACAACTCCAATAACCTTAAAACTGCTAATTAGCATAAATATGTATAGTTCATATTTTTACGCAACTTGGTATCGATTGCTTAGTGCATATGTACTAAAAAATCGATTCTACACCTTAATATAAGATTGTGAAATTTTTCCAAATACACTGTCGTTACGGCTATATGACAACTCCAATAACCTCAAAACGGTTAATTAGCATAAATATGTATAGTTCATATTTTTACGCAACTTGGTATCGATTGCTTAGTGCATATGTACTAAAAAATCGATTCTACACCTTAATATAAGATTGTGAAATTTTTCCAAATACACTGTCGTTATGGCTATATGACAACTCCAATAACCTCAAAACAGCTAATTAGCATAAATATGTATAGTTCATATTTTTACGCAACTTGGTATCGATTGCTTAGTGCATATGTACTAAAAAATCGATTCTACACCTTAATATAAGATTGTGAAATTTTTCCAAATACACTGTCGTTATGGCTATATGACAACTCCAATAACCTCAAAACAGCTAATTAGCATAAATATGTATAGTTCATATTTTTACGCAACTTGGTATCGGTTACTTAGTGCATATGTACTAAAAAATCGATTCTACACCTTAATATAAGATTGTGAAATTTTTCCAAATACACTGTCGTTATGGCTATATGACAACTCCAATAACCTCAAAACGGTTAATTAGCATAAATATGTATAGTTCATATTTTTACGCAACTTGGTATCGATTGCTTAATGTATATGTACTACAAAATCGATTCTACACCTTAATATAAGATTGTGAAATTTTTCCAAATACACTGTCGTTATGGCTATATGACAACTCCAATAACCTCAAAACGGTTAATTAGCATAAATATGTATAGTTCATATTTTTACGCAACTTGGTATCGATTGCTTAATGTATATGTACTAAAAAATCGATTCTACACCTTAATATAAGATTGTGAAATTTTTCCAAATACACTGTCGTTATGGCTATATGACATCTCCAATAACCTCAAAACGGTTAATTAGCATAAATATGTATAGTTCATATTTTTACGCAACTTGGTATCGATTGCTTAATGTATATGTACTAAAAAATCGATTCTACACCTTAATATAAGATTGTGAAATTTTTCCAAATACACTGTCGTTATGGCTATATGACAACTCCAATAACCTCAAAACGGTTAATTAGCATAAATATGTATAGTTCATATTTTTACGCAACTTGGTATCGATTGCTTAATGTATATGTACTAAAAAATCGATTCTACACCTTAATATAAGATTGTGAAATTTTTCCAAATACACTGTCGTTATGGCTATATGACAACTCCAATAACCTCAAAACGGTTAATTAGCATAAATATGTATAGTTCATATTTTTACGCAACTTGGTATCGATTGCTTAGTGTATATGAACTAATAAATCGATTCTACACCTTAATATAAGATTGTGAAATTTTTCCAAATACACTGTCGTTATGGCTATATGACAACTCCAATAAACTCAAAACGGTTAATTAGCATAAATATGTAAAGTTCATATTTTTACGCAACTTGGTATCGATTGCTTAGTGTATATGAACTAATAGATCGATTCTACACCTTAATATAAGATTGTGAAATTTTTCCAAATACACTGTCGTTATGGCTATATGACAACTCCAATAAACTCAAAACGGTTAATTAGCATAAATATGTATAGTTCATATTTTTACGCAACTTGGTATCGGTTACTTATTGCATATGTACTAAAAAATCGATTCTACACCTTAATATAAGATTGTGAAATTTTTCCAAATACACTGTCGTTATGGCTATATGACAACTCCAATAACCTCAAAACGGTTAATTAGCATAAATATGTATAGTTCATATTTTTGCGCAACTTGGTATCGATTGCTTAATGTATATGTACTAAAAAATCGATTCTACACCTTAATATAAGATTGTGAAATTTTTCCAAATACACTGTCGTTATGGCTATATGACATCTCCAATAACCTCAAAACGGTTAATTAGCATAAATATGTATAGTTCATATTTTTACGCAACTTGGTATCGATTGCTTAATGTATATGTACTAAAAAATCGATTCTACACCTTAATATAAGATTGTGAAATTTTTCCAAATACACTGTCGTTATGGCTATATGACAACTCCAATAACCTCAAAACGGTTAATTAGCATAAATATGTATAGTTCATATTTTTACGCAACTTGGTATCGATTGCTTAATGTATATGTACTAAAAAATCGATTCTACACCTTAATATAAGATTGTGAAATTTTTCCAAATACACTGTCGTTATGGCTATATGACAACTCCAATAACCTCAAAACGGTTAATTAGCATAAATATGTATAGTTCATATTTTTACGCAACTTGGTATCGATTGTTTAGTGCATATGGACTAAAAAACCAATTCTACACCTTTATATAAGATTGTGAAATTTTTCCAAATACACTGTCGTTATGGCTATATGACAACTCCAATAACCTCAAAACGGTTAATTAGCATAAATATGTATAGTTCATATTTTTACGCAACTTGGTATCGATTGCTTAGTGCATATTTACTAAAAAATCGATTCTACACCTTAATATAAGATTGTGAAATTTTTCCAAATACACTGTCGTTATGGCTATATGACAACTCCAATAACCTCAAAACGGTTAATTAGCATAAATATGTATAGTTCATATTTTTACGCAACTTGGTATCGATTGCTTAGTGCATATGTACTAAAAAATCGATTCTACACCTTAATATAAGATTGTGAAATTTTTCCAAATACACTGTCGTTATGGCTATATGACAACTCCAATAACCTCAAAACGGTTAATTAGCATAAATATGTATAGTTCATATTTTTACGCAACTTGGTATAGATTGCTTAGTGCATATGTACTAAAAAATCGATTCTACACCTTAATATAAGATTGTGAAATTTTTCCAAATACACTGTCGTTATGGCTATATGACAACTCCAATAACCTCAAAACGGTTAATTAGCATAAATATGTATAGTTCATATTTTTACGCAACTTGGTATCGATTGCTTAGTGCATATGTACTAAAAAATCGATTCTACACCTTAATATAAGATTGTGAAATTTTTCCAAATACACTGTCGTTATGGCTATATGACAACTCCAATAACCTCAAAACAGCTAATTAGCATAAATATGTATAGTTCATATTTTTACTCAACTTGGTATCGGTTACTTAGTGCATATGTACTAAAAAATGGATTCTACACCTTAATATAAGATTGTGAAATTTTTCCAAATACACTGTCGTTACGGCTATATGACATCTCCAATAACCTCAAAACGGTTAATTAGCATAAATATGTATAGTTCATATTTTTACGCAACTTGGTATCGGGTGCTTAATGTATGTATATGTACTAAAAAATGGATTCTACACCTTAATATAAGATTGTGAAATTTTTCCAAATACACTGTCGTTATGGCTATATGACAACTCCAATAAACTCAAAACGGTTAATTAGCATAAATATGTATAGTTCATATTTTTACGCAACTTGGTATCGATTTCTTAGTGCATACGTACTACAAAATCGATTCTACACCTTAATATAAGATTGTGAAATTTTTCCAAATACACTGTCGTTACGGCTATATGACATCTCCAATAACCTCAAAACGGTTAATTAGCATAAATATGTATAGTTCATATTTTTACGCAACTTGGTATCGATTGCTTAATGTATATGTACTAAAAAATCGATTCTACACCTTAATATAAGATTGTGAAATTTTTCCAAATACACTGTCGTTATGGCTATATGACAACTCCAATAACCTCAAAACAGCTAATTAGCATAAATATGTATAGTTCATATTTTGACGCAACTTGGTATCGGGTGCTTAGTGCATATGTACTACAAAATCGGTTCTACACCTTAATATAAGATTGTGAAATTTTTCCAAATACACTGTCGTTATGTCTATATGACAACTCCAATAAACTCAAAACGGTTAATTAGCATAAATATGTACAGTTCATATTTTTACTCAACTTGGTATCGAGTGCTTAGTGCATATGTACTAAAAAATCGATTCCACACCTTAATATAAGATTGTGAAATTTTTCCAAATACACTGTCGTTATGGCTATATGACAACTCCAATAACCTCAAAACAGCTAATTAGCATAAATATGTATAGTTCATATTTTTACGCAACTTGGTATCGATTGCTTAGTGCATATGTACTAAAAAATCGATTCTACACCTTAATATAAGATTGTGAAATTTTTCCAAATACACTGTCGTTATGGCTATATGACAACTCCAATAACCTCAAAACGGTTAATTAGCATAAATATGTATAGTTCATATTTTTACGCAACTTGGTATAGATTGCTTAGTGCACGTGTACTAAAAAATCGATTCTACACCTTAATATAAGATTGTGAAATTTTTCCAAATACACTGTCGTTATGGCTATATGACAACTCCAATAACCTCAAAACAGCTAATTAGCATAAATATGTATAGTTCATATTTTTACGCAACTTGGTATAGATTGCTTAGTGCATATGTACTAAAAAATCGATTCTACACCTTAATATAAGATTGTGAAATTTTTCCAAATACACTGTCGTTATGGCTATATGACATCTCCAATAACCTCAAAACAGCTAATTAGCATAAATATGTATAGTTCATATTTTTACGCAACTTGGTATCGGTTACTTAGTGCATATGTACTAAAAAATCGATTCTACGCCTTAATATAAGATTGTGAATTTTTTTCCAAATACACTGTCGTTATGGCTATATGACAACTCCAATAACCTCAAAACGGTTAATTAGCATAAATATATATAGTTCATATTTTTACGCAACTTGGTATCGATTGCTTAATGTTTATGTACTAAAAAATCGATTCTACACGTTAATATAAGATTGTGAAATTTTTCCAAATACACTGTCGTTATGGCTATATGACAACTCCAATAACCTCAAAACGGTTAATTAGCATAAATATGTATAGTTCATATTTTTACGCAACTTGGTATCGATTGCTTAATGTATATGTACTAAAAAATCGATTCTACACCTTAATATAAGATTGTGAAATTTTTCCAAATACACTGTCGTTATGGCTATATGACATCTCCAATAACCTCAAAACAGCTAATTAGCATAAATATGTATAGTTCATATTTTTACGCAACTTGGTATCGATTGCTTAGTGCATATGTACTAAAAAATGGATTCTACACCTTAATATAAGATTGTGAAATTTTTCCAAATACACTGTCGTTATGGCTATATGACAACTCCAATAACCTCAAAACGGTTAATTAGCATAAATATGTATAGTTCATATTTTTACGCAACTTGGTATCGGCTACTTAGTGCATATGTACTAAAAAATCGATTCTACACCTTAATATAAGATTGTGAAATTTTTCCAAATACACTGTCGTTATGGCTATATGACAACTCCAATAACCTCAAAACGGTTAATTAGCATAAATATGTATAGTTCATATTTTTACGCAACTTGGTATCGATTGCTTAATGTATATGTACTAAAAAATCGATTCTACACCTTAATATAAGATTGTGAAATTTTTCCAAATACACTGTCGTTACGGCTATATGACAACTCCAATAACTTCAAAAACGGTTAATTAGCATAAATATGTATAGTTTCATATTTTACGCAACTTGCTATCGATTGATTATTGCATATGTACTAAAAAATCGATTCTACACCTTAATATAAGATTGTGAAATTTTTCCAAATACACTGTCGTTATGGCTATATGACAACTCCAATAACCTCAAAACAGCTAATTAGCATAAATATGTATAGTTTTTATTTTTACGCAACTTAGTATCGGTTGCTTATTGCATATGTACTAAAAAATCGATTCTACACCTTAATATAAGATTGTGAAATTTTTCCAAATACACTGTCGTTATGGCTATATGACAACTCCAATAACCTCAAAACGGTTAATTAGCATAAATATGTATAGTTCATATTTTTACGCAACTTGGTATCGAGTGCTTAGTGCATATGTACTAAAAAATCGATTCTACACCTTAATATAAGATTGTGAAATTTTTCCAAATACACTGTCGTTATGGCTATATGACATCTCCAATAACCTCAAAACGGTTAATTAGCATAAATATGTATAGTTCATATTTTTACGCAACTTGGTATAGATTACTTAGTGCATACGTACTAAAATATCGATTCTCCGCCTTAATATAAGATTGTGAAATTTTTCCAAATACACTGTCGTTACGGCTATATGACAACTCAAATAACCTCAAAACGGTTAATTAGCATAAATATGTATAGTTCATATTTTTACGCAACTTGTTATCGATTGCTTAATGTATATGTACTAAAAAATCGATTCTACACCTTAATATAAGATTGTAAAATTTTTCCAAATACACTGTCGTTATGGCTATATGACAACTCCAATAACCTCAAAACGGGTCATTAGCATAAATATGTATAGTTCATATTTTTACGCAACTTGGTATAGATTACTTAGTGCATACGTACTAAAATATCGATTCTCCGCCTTAATATAAGATTGTGAAATTTTTCCAAATACACTGTCGTTACGGCTATATGACATCTCCAATAACCTCAAAACGGTTAATTAGCATAAATATGTATAGTTCATATTTTTACGCAACTTGGTTTCGATTGCTTAGTGCATGTGTACTACAATATCGTTCTACACCTTAATTTAAGATTGTGAAATTTTTCCAAATTTACTGTCGTTATGGCTATATGACAACTCCAATAACCTCAAAACGGTTACATATCATAAATATGTATAGTGCATATTTATACGCAACTTGGTATCGGTTACTTAGTGCATATGTACTAAAAGATCGATTCTACACCTTAATATAAGATTGTGAAATTTTTCCAAGTACACTGTCGTTATGGCTATATGACCACTCCAATAACCTCAAAACAGCTAATTAGCATAAATATGTATAGTTCATATTTTTAGGTAACTTGGTATCGGTTACTTAGTGCATATGTAGTAAAAAATCGATTCCACACCTTAATATAAGATTGTGAAATTTTTCCAAATTCACTGTCGTTATAGCTATGTGATAACTCCAATAACCTTAAAACGGCTAATTAGCATAAATATGTATAGTTCATATTTTTACGCAACTTGGTATCGATTGCTTAGTGCATATGTACTAAAAAATCGATTCTACGCCTTAATATAAGATTGTGAAATTTTTCCAAATACACTGTCGTTATGGCTATATGACAACTCCAATAACCTCAAAACGGTTAATTAGCATAAATATGTATAGTTCATATTTTTACGCAACTTGGTATAGATTGCTTAGTGCATCTGTACTAAAAAAATCGATTCTACACCTTAATATAAGATTGTGAAATTTTTCCAAATACACTGTCGTTATGGCTATATGACAACTCCAATAACCTCAAAACGGTTAATTAGCATAAATATGTATAGTTCATATTTTTACGCAACTTGGTATCGATTGCTTAGTGCATATGTACTAAAAAATCGATTCTACACCTTAATATAAGATTGTGAAATTTTTCCAAATACACTGTCGTTATGGCTATATGACAACTCCAACAACCTCAAAACAGCTAATTAGCATAAATATGTACAGTTCATATTTTTACGCAACTTGGTATCGATTGCTTAGTGCATGTGTACTAAAAAATCGATTCTACGTCTTAATATAAGATTGTGAAATTTTTCCAAATACACTGTCGTTATGGCTATATGACAACTCCAATAACCTCAAAACGGTTAATTAGCATAAATATGTATAGTTCATATTTTTACGTAACTTGGTATCGATTGCTTAATGTATATGTACTAAAATATCGATTCTACACCTTAATATAAGATTATGAAATTTTTCCAAATACACTGTCGTTATGGCTATATGACAACTCCAATAACCTCAAAACGGTTAATTAGCATAAATATGTATAGTTCATATTTTTACGCAACTTGGTATCGATTTCTTAGTGCATATGTATTAAAAAATGGATTCTACACCTTAATATAAGATTGTGTTCTCCAAATACTCAGTTGTTATGGCTATATGACAACTCCAATAACCTCAAAACGGTTAATTAGCATAAATATGTATAGTTCATATTTTTACGCAACTTGGTATCGATTGCTTAGTGCATATGTACTAAAAAATCGATTCTACACCTTAATATAAGATTGTGAAATTTTTCCAAATACACTGTCGTTATGGCTATATGACAACTCCAATAACCTCAAAACGGTTAATTAGCATAAATATGTATAGTTCATATTTTTACGCAACTTGGTATCGATTGCTTAGTGCATATGTACTAAAAAATCGATTCTACACCTTAATATAAGATTGTGAAATTTTTCCAAATACACTGTCGTTATGGCTATATGACAACTCCAATAACCTCAAAACGGTTAATTAGCATAAATATGTATAGTTCATATTTTTACGCAACTTGGTATCGATTGCTTAGTGCATATGTACTAAAAAATCGATTCTACACCTTAATATAAGATTGTGAAATTTTTCCAAATACACTGTCGTTATGGCTATATGACAACTCCAATAACCTCAAAACGGTTAATTAGCATAAATATGTATAGTTCATATTTTTACGCAACTTGGTATCGATTGCTTAGTGCATATGTACTAAAAAATCGATTCTACACCTTAATATAAGATTGTGAAATTTTTCCAAATACACTGTCGTTATGGCTATATGACAACTCCAATAACCTCAAAACGGTTAATTAGCATAAATATGTATAGTTCATATTTTTACGCAACTTGGTATCGATTGCTTAGTGCATATGTACTAAAAAATCGATTCTACACCTTAATATAAGATTGTGAAATTTTTCCAAATACACTGTCGTTATGGCTATATGACAACTCCAATAACCTCAAAACGGTTAATTAGCATAAATATGTATAGTTCATATTTTTACGCAACTTGGTATCGATTGCTTAGTGCATATGTACTAAAAAATCGATTCTACACCTTAATATAAGATTGTGAAATTTTTCCAAATACACTGTCGTTATGGCTATATGACAACTCCAATAACCTCAAAACGGTTAATTAGCATAAATATGTATAGTTCATATTTTTACGCAACTTGGTATCGATTGCTTAGTGCATATGTACTAAAAAAATGGATTCTACACCTTAATTGTAGATTGTGAAATTTTTCCAAATACACTGTCGCTATGGCTATATGACAACTCCAATAACCTCAAAACGGTTAATTAGCATAAATATGTATAGTTCATATTTTTACGCAACTTGGTATCGATTGCTTAGTGCATGTGTACTAAAAAATCGATTCTACACCTTAATATAAGATTGTGAAATTTTTCCAAATACACTGTCGTTATGGCTATATGACAACTCTAATAATCTCAAAACGGTTAATTAGCATAAATATGTATAGTTCATATTTTTATGGAACTTGGTATCGATTGCTTAGTGCATATGTACTAAAAAATCGATTCTACACCTGACTCTAAGATTGTGAGATTTTTCCAAATACACTGTCGTTATGGCTATATGACAACTCCAATAACCTCAAAACGGTTAATTAGCATAAATATGTATAGTTCATATTTTTACGCAACTTGGTATCGATTTCTTAGTGCATATGTACTAAAAAATCGATTCTACATCTAAATATAAGATTGTGAAATTTTTCCAAATGCACTGTCGTTATGGCTATATGACAACTCCAATAACCTCAAAACGGTTAATTAACATAAATATATATAGTTCATATTTTTACGCAACTTGGTATCGATTGCTTAATGTATATGTATTAAAAAATCGATTCTACACCTTAATATAAGATTGTGAAATTTTTCCAAATACACTGTCGTTATGGCTATATGACAACTCCAATAACCTCAAAACGGTTAATTAGCATAAATATGTATAGTTCATATTTTTACGCAACTTGGTATCGATTGCTTAGTGCATATGTAATAAAAAATGGATTCTACACCGTAATATAAGATTGTGAAATTTTTCCAAATACACTGTCGTTATGGCTATATGACAACTCCAATAACCTCAAAACGGTTAATTAGCATAAATATGTATAGTTCATATTTTTACGCAACTTGGTATCGATTGCTTAGTGCATATGTACTAAAAAATCGATTCTACACCTTAATATAAGATTGTGAAATTTTTCCAAATACACTGTCGTTATGGCTATATGACAACTCCAATAACCTCAAAACGGTTAATTAGCATAAATATGTATAGTTCATATTTTTACGCAACTTGGTATCGATTGCTTAGTGCATATGTACTAAAAAATCGATTCTACACCTTAATATAAGATTGTGAAATTTTTCCAAATACACTGTCGTTATGGCTATATGACAACTCCAATAACCTCAAAACGGTTAATTAGCATAAATATGTATAGTTCATATTTTTACGCAACTTGGTATCGATTGCTTAGTGCATATGTACTAAAAAATCGATTCTACACCTTAATATAAGATTGTGAAATTTTTGCAAATACACTGTCGTTATGGCTATATGACAACTCCAATAACCTCAAAACGGTTAATTAGCATAAATATGTATAGTTCATATTTTTACGCAACTTGGTATCGATTGCTTAGTGCATATGTACTAAAAAATCGATTCTACACCTTAATATAAGATTGTGAAATTTTTGCAAATACACTGTCGTTATGGCTATATGACAACTCCAATAACCTCAAAACGGTTAATTAGCATAAATATGTATAGTTCATATTTTTACGCAACTTGGTATCGATTGCTTAGTGCATATGTACTAAAAAATCGATTCTACACCTTAATATAAGATTGTGAAATTTTTCCAAATACACTGTCGTTATGGCTATATGACAACTCCAATAACCTCAAAACGGTTAATTAGCATAAATATGTATAGTTCATATTTTTATGCAACTTGGTATCCGTTGCTTAGTGCATATGTACTAAAAAATCGATTCTACACCTTAATATAAGATTGTGAAATTTTTCCAAATACACTGTCGTTATGGCTATAAGACAACTCCAATAACCTCAAAACGGTTAATTAGCATAAATATGTATAGTTCATATTTTTACGCAACTTGGTATCGATTGCTTAGTGCATATGTACTAAAAAATCGATTCTACACCTTAATATAAGATTGTGAAATTTTTCCAAATACACTGTCGTTATGGCTATATGACAACTCCAATAACCTCAAAACGGTTAATTAGCATAAATATGTATAGTTCATATTTTTACGCAACTTGGTATCGATTGCTTAGTGCATATGTACTAAAAAATCGATTCTACACCTTAATATAAGATTGTGAAATTTTTCCAAATACACTGTCGTTATGGCTATATGACAACTCCAATAACCTCAAAACGGTTAATTAGCATAAATATGTATAGTTCATATTTTTACGCAACTTGGTATCGATTGCTTAGTGCATATGTACTAAAAAATCGATTCTACACCTTAATATAAGATTGTGAAATTTTTCCAAATACACTGTCGTTATGGCTATATGACAACTCCAATAACCTCAAAACGGTTAATTAGCATAAATATGTATAGTTCATATTTTTACGCAACTTGGTATCGATTGCTTAGTGCATATGTACTAAAAAATCGATTCTACACCTTAATATAAGATTGTGAAATTTTTCCAAATACACTGTCGTTATGGCTATATGACAACTCCAATAACCTCAAAACGGTTAATTAGCATAAATATGTATAGTTCATATTTTTACGCAACTTGGTATCGATTGCTTAGTGCATATGTACTAAAAAATCGATTCTACACCTTAATATAAGATTGTGAAATTTTTCCAAATACACTGTCGTTATGGCTATATGACAACTCCAATAACCTCAAAACGGTTAATTAGCATAAATATGTATAGTTCATATTTTTACGCAACTTGGTATCGATTGCTTAGTGCATATGTACTAAAAAATCGATTCTACACCTTAATATAAGATTGTGAAATTTTTCCAAATACACTGTCGTTATGGCTATATGACAACTCCAATAACCTCAAAACGGTTAATTAGCATAAATATGTATAGTTCATATTTTTACGCAACTTGGTATCGATTGCTTAGTGCATATGTACTAAAAAATCGATTCTACACCTTAATATAAGATTGTGAAATTTTTCCAAATACACTGTCGTTATGGCTATATGACAACTCCAATAACCTCAAAACGGTTAATTAGCATAAATATGTATAGTTCATATTTTTACGCAACTTGGTATCGATTGCTTAGTGCATATGTACTAAAAAATCGATTCTACACCTCAATATAAGATTGTGAAATTTTTCCAAATACACTGTCGTTATTTCAATAAGACAAAACCAAAAACCTCAAAACCGCTTATTAGCATAAAAATTTATAGTTCAAATTTTTACTCAAAGTGGTATCGATTGCTTAGTGCATATGTACTAAAAAATGGATTCTACACCTTAATATAAGATTGTGAAATTTTTCCAAATACACTGTCGTTATGGCTATATGACAACTCCAATAACCTCAAAACGGTTAATTAGCATAAATATGTATAGTTCATATTTTTACGCAAATTGGTATCGATTGCTTAGTGCATATGTAATAAAAAATCGATTCTACACCTTAATATAAGATTGTGAAATTTTTCCAAATACACTGTCGTTATGGCTATATGACATCTCCAATAACCTCAAAACGGTTAATTAGCATAAATATGTATAGTTCATATTTTTACGCAAATTGGTATCGATTGCTTAGTGCATGTGTACTAAAATATCGAGTCTCCGCCTTAATATAAGATTGTGAAATTTTTCCAAATACACTGTCGTTATGGCTATATGACAACTCCAATAACCTCAAAACAGCTAATTAGCATAAATATGTATAGTTCATATTTTTACGCAACTTGGTATCGGTTACTTAGTGCATATGTACTACAAAATCGATTCTACACCTTAATATAAGATTGTGAAATTTTTCCAAATACACTGTCGTTATGGCTATATGACAACTCCAATAACCTCAAAACGGTTAATTAGCATAAATATGTATAGTTCATATTTTTACGCAACTTGGTATCGGTTACTTAGTGCATATGTACTAAAAAATCGATTCTACACCTTAATATAAGATTGTGAAATTTTTCCAAATACACTATCGTTACGGCTATATGAAATCTCCAATAACCTCAAAACGGTTAATTAGCATAAATATGTATAGTTCATATTTTTACGCAACTTGGTATCGGTTACTTAGTGCATATGTACTAAAAAATCGATTCTACACCTTAATATAAGATTGTGAAATTTTTTCAAATACACTGTCGTTACGGCTATATGACATCTCCAATAACCTCAAAACAGCTAATTAGCATAAATATGTATAGTTCATATTTTTACGCAACTTGGTATCGAGTGCTTAGTGCATATGTACTAAAAAATCGATTCTACACCTTAATATAAGATTGTGAAATTTTTCCAAATACACTGTCGTTATGGCTATATGACAACTCCAATAACCTCAAAACGGCTAATTAGCATAAATATGTATAGTTCATATTTTTACGCAACTTGGTATCGAGTGCTTAGTGCATCTGTACTAAAAAATCGATTCTACACCTTAATATAAGATTGTGAAATTTTTCAAATACACTGTCGTTATGGCTATATGACAACTCCAATAACCTCAAAACGGTTAATTAGCATAAATATGTATAGTTCATATTTTTACGCAACTTGGTATAGATTGCTTAGTGCATCTGTACTAAAAAATCGATTCTACACCTTAATATAAGATTGTGAAATTTTTCCAAATACACTGTCGTTTCGGCTATATGACAACTCCAATAACCTCAAAACGGTTAATTAGCATAAATATGTATAGTTCATATTTTTACGCAACTTTGTATCGACTGCGTTATGTACATATACTAAAAAACGGATTCTACACCTTAATACATATAAGATTGTGAAATTTTTCCAAATACACTGTCGTTATGGCTGTATGGCAACTCCAATAACATTAAAACGGTTAATTAGCATAAATATATATAGTTCATATTTTTACGCAACTTGATATCGAGTGATTAGTGCATGTTTACTAAAAAATCGATTCTACACCTTAATATAAGATTGTGAAATTTTTCCAACTACACTATCGTTATGGCTATATGACATCTCCAATAAACTCAAAACTGTTAATTAGCATACATATGTATAGTTCATATTTTTTCGCAGCTTGGTATAGATTGCTTAGTGCATCTGTACTAAAAAATCGATTCTACACCTTAATATAAGATTGTGAAATTTTTCCAAATACACTGTCGTTATGGCTATATGACAACTCCAATAACCTCAAAACGGTTAATTAGCATAAATATGTATAGTTCATATTTTTACGCAACTTGGTATCGATTGCTTAGTGCATGTGTACTAAAAAATCGATTCTACACCTTAATATAAGATTGTGAAATTTTTCCAAATACACTGTCGTTATGGCTATATGACATCTCCAATAACCTCAAAACGGTTAATTAGCATAAATATGTATAGTTCATATTTTTACGCAACTTGGTATCGATTGCTAAGTGCATATGTACTAAAAAATGGATTCTACACCTTAATATAAGATTGTGAAATTTTTCCAAATACACTGTCGTTATGGCTATATGACAACTCCAATAACCTCAAAACGGCTAATTAGCATAAATATGTATAGTTCATATTTTTACGCAACTTGGTATCGATTACTTAGTGCATATGTACTAAAAAATCGATTCTACACCTTAATATAAGATTGTGAAATTTTTCCAAACGCACTGTCGTTATGGCTATATGACAACTGCAATAACCTCAAAACAGCTAATTAGCATAAATATGTATAGTTCATATTTTTACGCAACTTGGTATCGATTGCTTAGTGCATATGTACTAAAAAATCGATTCTACACCTTAATATAAGATTGTGAAATTTTTCCAAATACACTGTCGTTATGGCTATATGACAACTCCAATAACCTCAAAACAGCTAATTAGCATAAATATGTATAGTTCATATTTTTACGCAACTTGGTATCGATTGCTTAGTGCATATGTACTAAAAAATCGATTCTACACCTTAATATAAGATTGTGAAATTTTTTCCAAATACACTGTCGTTACGGCTATATGACATCTCCAATAACCTCAAAACGGTTAATTAGCATAAATATGTATAGTTCATATTTTTACGCAACTTGGTATCGACTGCGTAATGTATATGTACTAAAAAATGGATTCTACACCTTAATATAAGATTGTGAAATTTTTCCAAATACACTGTCGTTATGGCTATATGACATCTCCAATAACCTCAAAACAGCTAATTAGCATAAATATGTATAGTTCATATTTTTACGCAACTTGGTATCGATTGCTTAGTGCATATGTACTAAAAAATGGATTCTACGCCTTAATATAAGATTGTGAAATTTTTCCAAATACACTGTCGTTATGGCTATATGACAACTCCAATAACCTCAAAACGGTTAATTAGCATAAATATGTATAGTTCATATTTTTACGCAACTTGGTATCGGCTACTTAGTGCATATGTACTACAAAATCGATTCTACACCTTAATATAAGATTGTGAAATTTTTCCAAATACACTGTCGTTATGGCTATATGGCAACTCTTATAATCTCAAAACGGTTAATTAGCATAAATATGTATAGTTCATATTTTTACGCAACTTGGTATCGAGTGCTTAGTGCATATGTACTAAAAAATCGATTCTACACCTTAATATAAGATTGTGAAATTTTTCCAAATACACTGTCGTTATGGCTATATGACAACTCCAATAACCTCAAAACACCTAATTAGCATAAATATGTATAGTTCATATTTTTACGCAACTTGGTATCGATTGCTTAGTGCATATGTACTAAAAAATCGATTCTACACCTTAATATAAGATTGTGAAATTTTTCCAAATACACTGTCGTTACGGCTATATGACATCTCCAATAACCTCAAAACGGTTAATTAGCATAAATATGTATAGTTCATATTTTTACGCAACTTGGTATCGATTGCTTAGTGCATATGTACTAAAAAATCGATTCTACACCTTAATATAAGATTGTGAAATTTTTCCAAATACACTGTCGTTATGGCTATATGACAACTCCAATAACCTCAAAACGGTTAATTAGCATAAATATGTATAGTTCATATTTTTACGCAACTTGGTATCGATTGCTTAATGCATATGTACTAAAAAATCGATTCTACACCTTAATATAAGATTGTGAAATTTTTCCAAATACACTGTCGTTATGGCTATATGACAACTCCAATAACCTCAAAACAGCTAATTAGCATAAATATGTATAGTTCATATTTTTACGCAACTTGGTATCGGTTACTTAGTGCATATGTACTAAAAAATCGATTCTACACCTTAATATAAGATTGTGAAATTTTTCCAAATACACTGTCGTTATGGCTATATGACATCTCCAATAACCTCAAAACAGCTAATTAGCATAAATATGTATAGTTCATATTTTTACGCAACTTGGTATCGGCTACTTAGTGCATATGTACTAAAAAATCGATTCTACACCTTAATATAAGATTGTGAAATTTTCCAAATACACTGTCGTTATGGCTATATGACAACTCCAATAACCTCAAAACGGTTAATTAGCATAAATATGTATAGTTCATATTTTTACGCAACTTGGTATCGATTGCTTAATGTATATGTACTAAAAAATC
Organism: Bactrocera dorsalis; assembly: GCF_023373825.1. Lineage (NCBI taxonomy): Eukaryota > Metazoa > Arthropoda > Insecta > Diptera > Tephritidae > Bactrocera > Bactrocera dorsalis. The sequence goes on from NW_026038134.1 coordinate 53,152, forward strand.
GATTCTACACCTTAATATAAGATTGTGAAATTTTTCCAAATACACTGTCGTTATGGCTATATGACAACTCCAATAACCTCAAAACAGCTAATTAGCATAAATATGTATAGTTCATATTTTTACGCAACTTGGTATCGGTTGCTTAGTGCATATGTACTAAAAAATCGATTCTACACCTTAATATAAGATTGTGAAATTTTTCCAAATACACTGTCGTTATGGCTATATGACAACTCCAATAACCTCAAAACAGCTAATTAGCATAAATATGTATAGTTCATATTTTTACGCAACTTGGTATCGATTGCTTAGTGCATATGTACTAAAAAATCGATTCTACACCTTAATATAAGATTGTGAAATTTTTCCAAATACACTGTCGTTATGGCTATATGACAACTCCAATAACCTCAAAACAGCTAATTAGCATAAATATGTATAGTTCATATTTTTACGCAACTTGGTATCGATTGCTTAGTGCATATGTACTAAAAAATCGATTCTACACCTTAATATAAGATTGTGAAATTTTTCCAAATACACTGTCGTTATGGCTATATGACAACTCCAATAACCTCAAAACGGTTAATTAGCATAAATATGTATAGTTCATATTTTTACGCAACTTGGTATCGGTTACTTAGTGCATATGTACTAAAAAATCGATTCTACACCTTAATATAAGATTGTGAAATTTTTCCAAATACACTGTCGTTACGGCTATATGACATCTCCAAAACCTCAAAACAGCTAATTAGCATAAATATGTATAGTTCATATTTTTACGCAACTTGGTATCGGCTACTTAGTGCATATGTACTAAAAAATCGATTCTACACCTTAATATAAGATTGTGAAATTTTTCCAAATACACTGTCGTTACGGCTATATGACATCTCCAATAACCTCAAAACAGCTAATTAGCATAAATATGTATAGTTCATATTTTTACGCAACTTGGTATCGAGTGCTTAATGTATATGTACTAAAAAATGGATTCTACACCTTAATATAAGATTGTGAAATTTTTCCAAATACACTGTCGTTATGGCTATATGACATCTCCAATAACCTCAAAACAGCTAATTAGCATAAATATGTATAGTTCATATTTTTACGCAACTTGGTATCGGTTACTTAGTGCATATGTACTAAAAAATCGATTCTACACCTTAATATAAGATTGTGAAATTTTTCCAAATACACTGTCGTTATGGCTATATGACAACTCCAATAACCTCAAAACGGTTAATTAGCATAAATATGTATAGTTCATATTTTTACGCAACTTGGTATCGAGTGCTTAGTGCATATGTACTAAAAAATCGATTCTACACCTTAATATAAGATTGTGAAATTTTTCCAAATACACTGTCGTTATGGCTATATGACAACTCCAATAACCTCAAAACAGCTAATTAGCATAAATATGTATAGTTCATATTTTTACGCAACTTGGTATAGATTGCTTAGTGCATGTGTACTAAAAAATCGATTCTACACCTTAATATAAGATTGTGAAATTTTTCCAAATACACTGTCGTTATGGCTATATGGCAACTCCAATAACCTCAAAACAGCTAATTAGCATAAATATGTATAGTTCATATTTTTACGCAACTTGGTATCGGTTACTAAGTGCATGTGTACTAAAAAATCGATTCTACGCCTTAATATAAGATTGTGAAATTTTTCCAAATACACTGTCGTTATGGCTATATGACATCTCCAATAACCTCAAAACGGTTAATTAGCATAAATAACGGGTGATTTTTTTGAGGTTAGGATTTTCATGCATTAGTATTTGACAGATCACGTGGGATTTCAGACATGGTGTCAAAGAGAAAGATGCTCAGTATGCTTTGACATTTCATCATGAATAGACTTACTAACGAGCAAAGCTTGCAAATCATTGAATTTTATTACCAAAATCAGTGTTCGGTTCGAAATGTGTTTCGCGCGCGTGTTTTGTTCAGCGATGAGGCTCATTTCTGGTTGAATGGCTACGTAAATAAGCAAAATTGCCGCATTTGGGGTGAAGAGCAACCAGAAGCCGTTCAAGAACTGCCCATGCATCCCGAAAAATGCACTGTTTGGTGTGGTTTGTACGCTGGTGGAATCATTGGACCGTATTTTTTCAAAGATGCTGTTGGACGCAACGTTACGGTGAATGGCGATCGCTATCGTTCGATGCTAACAAACTTTTTGTTGCCAAAAATGGAAGAACTGAACTTGGTTGACATGTGGTTTCAACAAGATGGCGCTACATGCCACACAGCTCGCGATTCTATGGCCATTTTGAGGGAAAACTTCGGACAACAATTCATCTCAAGAAATGGACCCGTAAGTTGGCCACCAAGATCATGCGATTTAACGCCTTTAGACTATTTTTTGTGGGGCTACGTCAAGTCTAAAGTCTACAGAAATAAGCCAGCAACTATTCCAGCTTTGGAAGACAACATTTCCGAAGAAATTCGGGCTATTCCGGCCGAAATGCTCGAAAAAGTTGCCCAAAATTGGACTTTCCGAATGGACCACCTAAGACGCAGCCGCGGTCAACATTTAAATGAAATTATCTTCAAAAAGTAAATGTCATGAACCAATCTAACGTTTCAAATAAAGAACCGATGAGATTTTGCAAATTTTATGCGTTTTTTTTTTTAAAAAAGTTATCAAGCTCTTAAAAAATCACCCTTTATGTATAGTTCATATTTTTACGCAACTTGGTATCGATTGCTTAATGTATGTGTGCTACAAAATCGATTATACACCTTAATATAAGATTGTGAAATTTTTCCAAATTTACTGTCGTTATGGCTATATGACAACTCCAATAACCTCAAAACAGCTAATTAGCATATATATGTATAGTTCATATTTTTACGCAACTGGGTATCGGTTACTAAGTGCATGTGTACTACAAAATCGATTCTACACCTTAATATAAGATTGTGAAATTTTCCCAAATACACTGTCGTTATGGCTATATGACATCTCCAATAACCTCGAAACAGCTAATTAGCATAAATATGTATAGTTCATATTTTTACGCATCTTGGTATCGGTTACTTAGTGCATATGTACTAAAAAATCGATTCTACACCTTAATATAAGATTGTGAAATTTTTGCAAATACACTGTCGTTATGGCTATATGACAACTCCAATAACCTCAAAACAGCTAATTAGTATAAATATGTAAAGTTCATATTTTTACGCAACTTGGTATCGAGTGCTTAGTGCATATGTACTAAAAAATCGGTTCTACACCTTAATATAAGATTGTGAAATTTTTCCAAACGCACTGTCGTTATGGCTATATGACAACTGCAATAACCTCAAAACACCTAATTAGCATAAATATGTATAGTTCATATTTTTACGCAACTTGGTATCGATTGCTTAGTGCATATGTACTAAAAAATCGATTCTACACCTTAATATAAGATTGTGAAATTTTTTCCAAATACACTGTCGTTACGGCTATATGACATCTCCAATAACCTCAAAACGGTTAATTAGCATTAATGTGTATAGTTCATATTTTTACGCAACTTGGTATCGATTGCTTACTGCATATGTACTAAACAATCGATTCTACACCTTAATATAAGATTGTGAAATTTTTCCAAATGCACTGTCGTTATGGCTATATGACAACTCCAATAACCTCAAAACAGCTAATTAGCATATATATGTATAGTTCATATTTTTACGCAACTGGGTATCGGTTACTAAGTGCATGTGTACTACAAAATCGATTCTACACCTTAATATAAGATTGTGAAATTTTTCCAAATACACTGTCGTTATGGCTATATGACATCTCCAATAACCTCGAAACAGCTAATTAGCATAAATATGTATAGTTCATATTTTTACGCATCTTGGTATCGGTTACTTAGTGCATATGTACTAAAAAATCGATTCTACACCTTAATATAAGATTGTGAAATTTTTGCAAATACACTGTCTTTATGGCTATATGACAACTCCAATAACCTCAAAACGGTTAATTAGCATAAATATATATAGTTCATATTTTTACGCAACTTGGTATCGATTGCTTAATGTATATGTAATACAAAATCGATTATACACCTTAATATAAGATTGTGAAATTTTTCCAAATACACTGTCGTTATGGCTATATGACAACTCCAATAACCTCAAAACGGTTAATTAGCATAAATATGTATAATTCATATTTTTACGCAACTTGGTATCGATTGCTTAATGTATATGTAATACAAAATCGATTATACACCTTAATATAAGATTGTGAAATTTTTCCAAATACACTGTCGTTATGGCTATATGACAACTCCAATAACCTCAAAACGGTTAATTAGCATAAATATATATAGTTCATATTTTTACGCAACTTGGTATCGATTGCTTAATGTATATGTAATACAAAATCGATTATACACCTTAATATAAGATTGTGAAATTTTTCCAAATACACTGTCGTTATGGCTATGTGACATCTCCAATAACCTCAAAACGGTTAATTAGCTTAAATATGTATAATTCATATTTTTACGCAACTTGGTATCGATCGCTAAATGTATATGTACTACAAAATCGATTCTACACCTTAATATAAGATTGTGAAATTTTTCCAAATACACTGTCGTTATGGCTATATGACAACTCCAATAACCTCAAAACGGTTAATTAGCATAAATATGTATAGTTCATATTTTTACGCAACTTGGTATCGATTGCTTAATGTATATGTACTACAAAATCGATTCTACACCTTAATATAAGATTGTGAAATTTTTCCAAATACACTGTCGTTATGGCTATATGACAACTCCAATAACCTCAAAACGGTTAATTAGCATAAATATGTATAGTTCATATTTTTACGCAACTTGGTATCGGCTACTTAGTGCATATGTACTACAAAATCGATTCTACACCTTAATATAAGATTGTGAAATTTTTCCAAATACACTGTCGTTATGGCTATATGGGAACTCCAATAACCTCAAAACGGTTAATTAGCATAAATATGTATAGTTCATATTTTTACGCAACTTGGTATCGAGTGCTTAGTGCATATGTACTAAAAAATCGATTCTACACCTTAATATAAGATTGTGAAATTTTTCCAAATACACTGTCGTTATGGCTATATGACAACTCCAATAACCTCAAAACACCTAATTAGCATAAATATGTATAGTTCATATTTTTACGCAACTTGGTATCGATTGCTTAGTGCATATGTACTAAAAAATCGATTCTACACCTTAATATAAGATTGTGAAATTTTTTCCAAATACACTATCTTTATGGCTATATGACAACTCCAATAACCTCAAAACGGTTAATTAGCATAAATATGTATAGTTCATATTTTTACGCAACTTGGTATCGATTGCTTAGTGCATATGTACTAAAAAATCGATTCTACACCTTAATATAAGATTGTGAAATTTTTTCCAAATACACTGTCGTTACGGCTATATGACATCTCCAATAACCTCAAAACGGTTAATTAGCATAAATATGTATAGTTCATATTTTTACGCAACTTGGTATCGATTGCTTAGTGCATATGTACTAAAAAATCGATTCTACACCTTAATATAAGATTGTGAAATTTTTCCAAATACACTGTCGTTATGGCTGTATGGCAACTCCAATAATCTCAAAACGGTTAATTAGCATAAATATGTATAGTTCATATTTTTACGCAACTTGGTATCGGTTACTTAGTGCATATGTACTAAAAAATCGATTCTACGCCTTAATGTAATATTGTGTAATTTTTCCAAATACACTGTCGTTATGGCTTTATGGCAACTCCAATAATCTCAAAACGGTTAATTAGCATAAATATGTATAGTTCATATTTTTACGCAACTTGGTATCGGTTACTTAGTGCATATGTACTAAAAAATCGATTCTACGCCTTAATGTAATATTGTGAAATTTTTCCAAATACACTATCGTTACGGCTATAAGACAACTCCAATAACCTCAAAACGGTTAATTAGCATAAATATATATAGTTCATATTTTTACGCAACTTGGTATCGATTGCTTAATGTATATGTACTAAAAAATGGATTCTACACCTTAATATAAGATTGTGAAATTTTTCCAAATACACTATCGTTACGGCTATATGACAACTCCAATAAATTCAAAAAGCCTAATTAGCATAAATATGTATATTTCATATTTTCACGCAACTTGGTATCGATTGCATAATGTATATGTACTAAAAAATCGATTCTTTACCTTAATATATGTATTATTGTGAAATTTTTCCAAATGCACTGTCGTTATGTCTATATGATAACTCCAAAAACCTTAAAACGGCTAATTAGCATATATATGTATAGTTCATATTTTTACGCAACTTGGTATAGATTGCTTAGTGCATCTGTACTAAAAGATCGATTCTACACCTTAATATAAGACTGTGAAATTTTTCCAAATACACTATCTTTACGGCTATATGACAACTCCAATAACCTCAAAACGGTTAATTAGCATAAATATATATAGTTCATATTTTTACGCAACTTGGTATCGATTGCTTAATGTATATGTACTAAAAAATGGATTCTACACCTTAATATAAGATTGTGAAATTTTTCCAAATACACTGTCGTTACGGCTATATGACATCTCCAATAACCTCGAAACGGTTAATTAGCATAAATATGTATAGTTCATATTTTTACGCAACTTGGTATCGATTGCTTAATGTATATGTACTAAAAAATGGATTCTACACCTTAATATAAGATTGTGAAATTTTTTCCAAATACACTGTCGTTACGGCTATATGACAACTCCAATAACCTCAAAACAGCTAATTAGCATAAATATGTATAGTTCATATTTTTACGCAACTTGGTATCGGCTACTTAGTGCATATGTACTACAAAATCGATTCTACGCCTTAATATAAGATTGTGAAATTTTTCCAAATACACTGTCGTTACGGCTATATGACATCTCCAATAACCTCAAAACGGTTAATTAGCATAAATATGTATAGTTCATATTTTTACGCAACTTGGTATAGATTGCTTAGTGCATATGTACTAAAAAATCGATTCTACACCTTAATATAAGATTGTGAAATTTTTCCAAATACACTGTCGTTACGGCTATATGATAACTCCAATAACCTCAAAACGGCTAATTAGCATAAATATGTATAGTTCATATTTTTACGCAACTTGGTATCGGCTACTTAGTGCATATGTACTAAAAAATCGATTCTACACCTTAATATAAGATTGTGAAATTTTTCCAAATACACTGACGTTATGGCTATATGACAACTCCAATAACCTCAAAACAGCTAATTAGCATAAATATGTATAGTTCATATTTTTACGCAACTTGGTATAGATTGCTTAGTGCATATGTACTAAAAAATGGATTCTACGCCTTAATATAAGATTGTGAAATTTTTCCAAATAAACTGTCGTTATGGCTATATGACAACTCCAATAACCTCAAAACGGTTAATTAGCATAAATATGTATAGTTCATATTTTTACGCAACTTGGTATCGATTGCTTAGTGCATATGTACTAAAAAATCGATTCTACACCTTAATATAAGATTGTGAAATTTTTCCAAATACACTGTCGTTACGGCTATATGACATCTCCAATAACCTCAAAACGGTTAATTAGCATAAATATGTATAGTTCATATTTTTACGCAACTTGGTATCGATTGCTTAATGTATATGTACTAAAAAATGGATTCTACACCTTAATATAAGATTGTGAAATTTTTCCAAATACACTGTCGTTATGGCTATATGACATCTCCAATAACCTCAAAACAGCAAATTAGCATAAATATGTATAGTTCATATTTTTACGCAACTTGGTATCGATTGCTTAGTGCATATGTACTAAAAAATCGATTCTACACCTTAATATAAGATTGTGAAATTTTTCCAAATACACTGTCGTTATGGCTATATGACAACTCCAATAACCTCAAAACGGTTAATTAGCATAAATATGTATAGTTCATATTTTTACGCAACTTGGTATCGGCTACTTAGTGCATATGTACTACAAAATCGATTCTACACCTTAATATAAGATTGTGAAATTTTTCCAAATACACTGTCGTTATGGCTGTATGGCAACTCTTATAATCTCAAAACGGTTAATTAGCATAAATATGTATAGTTCATATTTTTACGCAACTTGGTATCGAGTGCTTAGTGCATATGTACTAAAAAATCGGTTCTACACCTTAATATAAGATTGTGAAATTTTTCCAAACGCACTGTCGTTATGGCTATATGACAACTCCAATAACCTCAAAACACCTAATTAGCATAAATATGTATAGTTCATATTTTTACGCAACTTGGTATCGATTGCTTAGTGCATATGTACTAAAAAATCGATTCTACACCTTAATATAAGATTGTGAAATTTTTTCCAAATACACTGTCGTTACGGCTATATGACATCTCCAATAACCTCAAAACGGTTAATTAGCATAAATATGTATAGTTCATATTTTTACGCAACTTGGTATCGATTGCTTACTGCATATGTACTAAACAATCGATTCTACACCTTAATATAAGATTGTAAAATTTTTCCAAATGCACTGTCGTTATGGCTATATGACAACTCCAATAACCTCAAAACAGCTAATTAGCATATATATGTATAGTTCATATTTTTACGCAACTGGGTATCGGTTACTAAGTGCATGTGTACTACAAAATCGATTCTACACCTTAATATAAGATTGTGAAATTTTTCCAAATACACTGTCGTTATGGCTATATGACATCTCCAATAACCTCGAAACAGCTAATTAGCATAAATATGTATAGTTCATATTTTTACGCATCTTGGTATCGGTTACTTAGTGCATATGTACTAAAAAATCGATTCTACACCTTAATATAAGATTGTGAAATTTTTGCAAATACACTGTCTTTATGGCTATATGACAACTCCAATAACCTTAAAACTAACTGCTAATTAGCATATATATGTATAGTTTATATTTTTACGTAACTTGGTATCGGTTACTTAATGTATGTGTGCTACAAAATCGATTATACACCTTAATATAAGATTGTGAAATTTTTCCAAATACACTGTCTTTATGGCTATATGACAACTCCAATAACCTCAAAACGGTTAATTAGCATAAATATGTATAGTTCATATTTTTACGGAACTTGGTATCGACTGCGTAATGTATATGTACTAAAAAATGGATTCTACACCTTAATATAAGATTGTGAAATTTTTCCAAATACACTGTCGTTATGGCTATGTGACATCTCCAATAACCTCAAAACGGTTAATTAGCATAAATATGTATAATTCATATTTTTACGCAACTTGGTATCGATTGCTTAATGTATATGTAATACAAAATCGATTATACACCTTAATATAAGATTGTGAAATTTTTCCAAATACACTGTCGTTATGGCTATATGACAACTCCAATAACCTCAAAACGGTTAATTAGCATAAATATGTATAGTTCATATTTTTACGGAACTTGGTATCGACTGCGTAATGTATATGTACTAAAAAATGGATTCTACACCTTAATATAAGATTGTGAAATTTTTCCAAATACACTGTCGTTATGGCTATATGACATCTCCAATAACCTCAAAACAGCTAATTAGCATAAATATGTATAGTTCATATTTTTGCGCAACTTGGTATAGATTGCTTAGTGCATATGTACTAAAAAATGGATTCTACGCCTTAATATAAGATTGTGAAATTTTTCCAAATAAACTGTCGTTATGGCTATATGACAACTCCAATAACCTCAAAACGGTTAATTAGCATAAATATGTATAGTTCATATTTTAACGCAACTTGGTATCGGCTACTTAGTGCATATGTACTACAAAATCGATTCTACACCTTAATATAAGATTGTGAAATTTTTCCAAATACACTGTCGTTATGGCTGTATGGCAACTCTTATAATCTCAAAACGGTTAATTAGCATAAATATGTATAGTTCATATTTTTACGCAACTTGGTATCGAGTGCTTAGTGCATATGTACTAAAAAATCGATTCTACGCCTTAATATAAGATTGTGAATTTTTTCCAAATAAACTGTCGTTATGGCTATATGACAACTCCAATAACCTCAAAACGGCTAATAAGCATAAATATGTATTGTTCATATTTTTACGCAACTTGGTATCGAGTGCTTAATGTATATGTACTAAAAAATCGATTATACACCTTAATATGAGATTGTGAAATTTTTCCAAATACACAGTCGTTACGGCTATATGACAACTCCAATAACCTCAAAACAGCTAATTAGCATAAATATGTATAGTTCATATTTTTACGGAACTTGGTATCGAGTGCTTAATGTATATGTACTAAAAAATGGATTCTACACCTTAATATAAGATTGTGAAATTTTTCCAAATACACTGTCGTTATGGCTATATGGGAACTCCAATAACCTCAAAACAGCTAATTAGCATAAATATGTATAGTTCATATTTTTACGCAAATTGGTTTCGATTGCTTAGTACATATGTAATAAAAAATCGATTCTACACCTTAATATAAGATTTCGGAATTTTTCCAAATACACTGTCGTTATGGCTATATGACAACTCCAATAACCTCAAAACAGCTAATTAGCATAAATATGTAAAGTTCGTATTAATACGCAACTTGGTATCGATTGCTTAGTGCATAAGTACTAAAAAATCGATTCTACACCTTAATATAAGATTGTGTAATTTTTCCAAATACACTGTCGTTATGGCTATATGACATCTCCAATAACCTCAAAACGGTTAATTAGCATACATATGTAAAGTTCATATTTTTACGCAACTTGGTATCGAGTGCTTAATGTATATGTACTAAAAAATGGATTCAACACCTTAATATAAGATTGTGTAATTTTTCTAAATACACTGTCGTTATGGCTATATGACATCTCCAATAATCTTAAAACGGTTAATTAGCATAAATATGTATAGTTCATATTTTTACGCAACTTGGTATCGAGTGCTTAGTGCATATGTACTAAAAAATGGATTCTACACCTTAATATAAGATTGTGAAATTTTTCCAAATACACTGCCGTTACGGCTATATGACATCTCCAATAACCTCAAAACAGCTAATTAGCATAAATATGTTTAGTTCATATTTTTACGCAACTTGGAATCGATTGCTTAATGTATATGTACTAAAAAATGGATTCTACGCCTTAATATAAGATTGTGAAATTTTTCCAAATACACTGTCGTTACGGCTATATGACATCTCCAATAACCTCAAAACAGCTAATTAGCATAAATATGTATAGTTCATATTTTTACGCAACTTGGTATCGATTGCTTAGTGCATATGGACTAAAAAATCGATTCTACACCTTAATATAAGATTGTGAAATTTTTCCAAATGAACTGTCGTTATGGCTATATGACATCTCCAATAACCTCAAAACACCTTGAATATATCTCGTACGGTCGACGAATCAGTTGCGGACGATGCGTCGATCGTTGAGAATATGAAAAAACGGGAAAACAGAATTAGTGAATAAAACCACAATGTTTGTGTTTCATATAATTAAGATGTTTTAAATTTTATTTTATTAATTTTTGATTACCAAAAAATACTTACATTTATGGTTGTGGTGATGCTTGTTGTGGTGACCGGTGGAAAGACGTCTTGGTTCGCTTCGCTCTCTAAACAAATAGTACTTTAGCCTCACTAGCAGAATCGCTTGCTAAGTGGGAGTTTTTAACGAAACCGTTGCCAGTTGAGTGAAAGCTATTAACAGTTGAGTGAAAACTATCAACAGCTAACTGGCAATGGTTTGTTATGTACTCACTAGGGGTGGTAAAAAGAAGTTAGGCGCTGGCCTAAACATACCGGCCCCCTTGCGGTGAGCAACAAAAAAAAAAATTACATGTCCATCGACCACCACAACGATGTACAAATTTATGGCAGCTAAATAGAAAATAGCTTAAGTTTATTTATTCGTTATTATAATTATATTTTTTAAAATAACAATCCAAAAACCAATACTTATTCTAAATAGGAATGCAAAGAAAACAATAGAATAAGTTAAAAAAAAAAAAAAAAAAAAAAAAAACAATACTAAAATAGCTTAATTTAGTACCGGGCCGTGCCCGAAAGCACCCAGCCGAATATGGAGCCCTCAGCGAGGAGCTGCCCAAACGTCTGTGGCATGACCTGTTGGGTCATGATGCGGGAGTATACATCCGCGCCGAGCACCAAGCGTATCGGCGACGACTTGTAAAAATTTGGATCCGCCAGCTTAATGTGGGTGTATGGGGCTGCTAGGTCGGAGTCCAACGTGGTGGTCGGGCTGATGCGCATATAGTCGTTCATTATCCTTACATGTGTCGATATGCGGGTATTTGTCCCGTGTCTGCCTCGCAGTACTAAAAGGCAGCCTCGTTGACCGCCGATATGCGTCTGCTCTAGTTGCAACTCTCTAGCTAGGTCGCGCGCAATTAGCGACGTAGGGGCGCATGCGTCTATGAGCGCCCTGATTAAATGTAGGCGTCCTCTTGCCTCGATTTTTACTACCGCCGTCGGTAGAATGGCTGTCGTTGGCAGCAAGGAATGAGCCACTATGCCGGCTCGATTTGTTAGCCCGGCTCTGAAGGAGCTAGCCCGGTGCAGCTGGAGAGACCTGGTCTCCAGTCTGGCCGGATTGTGCGCTTGGCGACGACGCAGACGGCGTTTGTGCGCACGACGTTCGTGTTGAAGAAGGGGGCGGAAAGTCCGGGTTTCCGTTTCCCCTCGCTGTGATGGGCGGAAAGGCCGTGTTTCCGCTCCGGTTTCAAGGAGTTCTCCCTCCTCCGGCTCTGGTTGGAGAGGCCTAGTCTCCGTTCCAGGGTCTGATGCATCGATGGAGAGAGCATCATCGGAACTTATTTGTTCGCTCCATGATTGGTTTTGAGGCACTGCGGGGCGGCGACGGGTATTTTCCCCGATGTGGAGCATCGTGTGGTGCTTTTCGTTGCAGCGCCGGCACCGTGCGTCGCTGGAGCAGTTCGCTGACCGGTGGTTGACCGCAAGGCAATTTATACAGTATTTACCTATGAGTGCCTCCCGTAGGCGCTCCTCCGGTGTCTTGGCCCGGAAGGATGAGCAGAGCCGCAATGGATGCTTTCCCTTGCACAGCGTGCAAGAAAGCGGGTACCGGTTCGGGTGTAGCGCCGCGGTCTTCTTCAGGCTACTGTAGCGAGTCATCTTCCTGAAATTAATCTGTTGACGATTTTGTGTTGTTTGGTTTTGAATAACTGATTGGGTGGCGAGAAAAAAGTGCATAAATTATATTATATACATTGCATAGTGTGGAGGCGGCCTTATGTGGTGTGAACTGCCTTACATTACCATAGTGTGTAGGCGGCCTTATGTGGTGTGAACTGCCTTACCTTACCATAGTGTTGCAAATAATAATTAAATAAAATAAAAACATTTTGCCTTTAGCATCAAATTTATGTTATCGTTATCGTTTTATTTGTCGTATGTTTTCGACAAAGTGGCCTGGCACCAAAGAAAATGTTAAATACAATTTGGTTTAATAATTATTTTCAATTCTTACTTGTCAATAAAGTACCTCTTGCTCAGTAAGTTCAAGGGCAATGCATACATGTACTGCTGTAGAAGGAGACTTTTGGTTTGCAATTGCGTTATTTGCTAGCAAAACATATTTTTTAAATATGGTATTTGCAATAAAAATTGAATTTAAAATTCATAAGCATGAGTTATGCCTCATGGTTTGGAAAAAAAGTTTTAGATTCATTCTTGTAAAATTTTTACGGGGAATTAAAAAACTAACGGCATGGCATCACCTTATGTCATGAATGAAATTTTTAAGGCGAATTAAAAACTGACGGCATGGCATCACCTTATGTCATGAATGACATTTTTATTGGTTAAGTGCGCACACGTGCGCAGAGAGATTTGACAGCCTGGCGAAAAGGTAAGTAGGTGACTATAATGAAATTCGCTGATTTATTTAAATATTTTCCTTTTTATTACAGATTTACGGAATAAATTCTATAAAAGCAGTTGTCAAAGGAATGTTTGGTGATAAACCCAGCGAAAAGCGGTCAGCACGTTCCGACCTTATAGTCTTAGTGGCGCATAACGATGATCCAACCGATCAGATGCTTGTTCCCTTTTTTTTTTTTTTTTTTTTTTCGATGAACCAAAAAATTGGCATCAAAACTATCAAAACATATTGCACGCGAATGCAAGAGGAGAATATACATCGTGCGATCGTAGTAGTGCAAGCAGGCATGACACCGTCGGCCAAACAATCTTTGGTTGATATGGCGCCGAAGTATATTCTAGAACAATTTCTTGAATCGGAACTTCTAATCAATATTACAGAACATGAACTGGTTCCTGAACATGTTGTAATGACACCAGAAGAAAAGCAAGAGTTACTGGCACGTTATAAACTGAAAGAGAATATGTTAATGCGGATTCAAGCGGGAGATCCGGTTGCGCGTTACTTTGGTCTCCAACGAGGACAGGTGGTTAAAATTATACGTTCGTCGGAAACAGCCGGTCGTTATATATCTTACCGACTTGTTTGTTAAATAATAGAATAAAAAATCAATTTTTTTTTTTTGTTTCAATATCTTTTTTATTTATTGAATCTGCTTTTTGTTTTGAAAGCCTAACAATAAGTAATAAAATCTTAAACCTATTTAAAAACTAGACACGCTCAAGCAAATGATTGAGGTGTTTTGGTGATACATTGCTCCTCAGTACGCGGACATATCTCTTCTTTTAAGGCGTGTTTGATTGCAGGAAGGTACCAAAGCATTAGCCAAAGGGTTTGGGTGATCACGGAGTTTACATATATATTTAATTCTGCTGTCTTCTACTTCTTTCCTTACCATAGAAATACCAAGGTCTTTATGGATATTCTCATTACGCATATACCATGGTGAACACGTGATTGATCTAAGCATTTTTGATTGGAACCTTTGTATTATGTCTATATTAGTTGCACAGGTCGTACCCCACAGTTGAATGCCATACATCCAAATCGGCTTTATGACCGCATTATATAAAAGCACTTTGTTGTCTAGGCTAAGTTTGGAGTTTTTATTTAATAGCCAATTTAAATTTGCAGCTCTTATCTTCATGCAAGTTATTTTACTAGATATATGTTTTTTCCACGTAAGTCTTCTATCTAGGTGAATACCAAGATAGGTTACTTCATTCGCTTGGGGTACTAAAATATTGTTAATTTTTATTGCCGGACACATTTTTGGTCTAAGCGAAAATGTAACATGCTTACACTTTTGTTCATTTACCTTTATACGCCAGTTAGCTAGCCATTCTTCGACAAACTTTAAGTGCTCGGCTAATATTCTTGATGCTATTATGTGGCATTTGTTACGACTCACTATAGCTGTGTCGTCCGCAAAAGTAGAAGTTAATACATTGTTAGCTGTTGGAAGATCTGCTGTATATATGATGTATAGTGTTGGGCCTAGAACACTGCCCTGGGGTACACCAGCCCTTATCTGTCTTTCATCAGATATGAAATCTCCCACTTTTACCATAAATTTTCTATTTTTTTTAAATACGATTCCAATGTTTTATATAACTTTGAAGGTAGAATATTTTTAATCTTGTATAAAAGGCCCTCATGCCATACCTTATCAAACGCCTGAGCCACGTCTAGAAATATAGCTGAACAGTACTCTCTGTGCTCAAATGCTTTTCTTATTTCGTTAGTAATTCTATTTACTTGCTCAATCGTGCTATGTTTTTCACGAAACCCAAATTGGTGCATTGGTACTATATTATTTTCGTGGAGTTGTCAGCCGAAAGCCTATGATGCTAGTGCTGCGTACAATAGTTAATATAATAATTTGTTTGTTATGTTAGCTTTAATAAAATAAAAAAAAATTTTCGTGGAGGAAAGGAGTCATCTTTGATAGTAACATTTTTTCAAATATCTTAGAAAGACAGGGTAGAAGACTGATTGGTCTGTATGAAGACGGCTGTGTTAAGTCTTTCCCAGGTTTGTCTATCAAGATGATCTGCGACTTTTTCCACGAATTTGGATAGTGTCCGAGATTAAGAATTGCATTGAAGAGCAAAGAGAGCACCTTTACGGCAATATTTGGTAACTCAATTAGCATTTTTGGGGTAATATTATCATGTCCAGGTGATTTTTTGGGGTTAAGCTCTTTTATTATTCTAGTAACTTCAGAAGTAGAAGTGATGGTGATAATATGCTGGAAGCATCCACCACACGCCATGGCTCAAGGGATGGAAGGCTGCACGTAAGGAAGGCAACGCTGAAGGTAAGACACATATCGATGTTAGCTATATATTGTTGCATTGTCTGGTAGCCGGGAGAAACACTGGAACAATCACATATGGCGAGGTGAAAATTCCAACATATAAGTAAATAGTCATTATAAGTGCATTAGAGTGAAATAAAGATTTCTACACAAAAGTACTGTAAGCTATACATCGTAAAAAATATTCAAATGTTATCGAGACCCAGCAAGTAAGAAAATGTTGCAACACCAGTGTATGAAAACAAAGGACATTATTTATTTAATAGTGTAATAATATATCGATAGTGAACCAATTTCAGTAATGCCCTGCAACAAGTACTCTTAAAAGTATTTAACAGTGAACAGATATTTTGTTACATTTCTTTTTAAACAATTAACATTTAACACATTAAAAGGGCGCAAAATTAAAGAAGACTATGCAAATGCTGATTGTTAAGTATGTAATTAAAAAAAAGAAGATATTTTAACATTCTGTCCACATCCAAACTTTACACGTACATAGAGTGCATATGTAATATAGTTTAAGCAAACAATTTCATCAAGAACAAGTATTAAAAGCTAATTTGTGAAAAATTAAAATCTGTTTATTTTTGTATATAAGTGTACAATTAAATAGAACAACATAAATTCGCGTAAAAATGGCAACTTCGACTAGAGTCTAGGGGTTTCTTTTTTGCATATTTATTTAAATATCTTCTTTTCCTTACAGATTTGGTCATCTGTTCCAAATCCCCGCACGCAGCTAACTGCTTTTTCCGCGATATTTTGTTGTGATATGAGACGCAAGAGTTGGTTGGTGTAGCTGCATTAGCACGCCCTGTGACTATCCAACCGAACACTGTCTCTTGCGCAAGAAGTGATCCCAGCACGTTCTTGCGTATGCCATCACGCATAATGTGGGGATAGACGTCACCACCGAGTATGACGTCCACGGGTTCATTGACGAAGAACCTCTTATCCGCCAACGTGAGATCTGGGAAAGCCTGCCGAGTTAGTGCGCTAATATGGCAAGTCGGCAAGTTTCCCGTCAATTTCGGCAGAACCATCATGTTCGTTGTGATTGATATAAGTGGGTCAATTGGTGACCGCAACTCGACACAACATGCTTCCTTCACTTGCGCAGATACGGTGTTGTTGATGCCTGACACCTGGGCATTTATCTTCCGAACTGGCAAGTTGATTCTGCTCTTCAGCTTTTCTGTGATGAAAGAGCACTCTGACCCGGAGTCGATGAGTGCTCTTGCGGCATAAGTAACGCCGCGGTAATTTATGTTGATTTGTGCAGTTCCTAGTAAGACGCCTTTGTCGCTGTTAGCGAAGCACGACTGTACGACAGTTGGCTTGCCTTCCGATTTGTCAAAGTTGCGTCTCTGTTGAGCTTGCCTGGACGTAGACGGAATCTCGTCCGATGATATAGATGAGCCTCTTTGGCTGCTAGGCTGCACTGTCCCCACATGTAGGAGTGTGTGATGCCTCGCGTGGCACGTGCTGCAGTTGAATGCACTGGTGCATTGCGACACTAAATGCCCAAAGCTGAGGCAATTGATGCAGCGATTGTTGCGCTTAGCGAACTTGATCCTGTCCGCTGGTGCCATGTTAAGAAACATGGGGCAAGATCTTAATTTGTGATCTGCGCTTTTGCACATCAGACAGGTTGATTTCTCAACGCTTACTTGGAAGGCGCCGAGTCTGTTCTGATGGCTATTGTTGTGGTATTTATTCTGTGTGGGTGCACTGACAGGCTTTGCGGAATTGGACGATTTCTTGGCACGTTCTATTGCCTCCAAATCACGGTATCTATCCGTGAGGAAGTTGTCCAATTCCTCCCACTTTGATGTCTTGGTCTTGTTCTTTACAGACTGTTCCCATAGGGCCAATGTTGCCTGTGGCAGTCTCTTAGAACAAATGCGGATTATGATTGGGTCCCAGTTCCCAATGTCCACTTTATTGGCTGTCAGGCAGGAGATGCAGCTGTTGATCTCCCGCTGTAGCCACTTTATCGAGCTTGAGCACTCCTTATCGATTGAGGGCAAGTCGAGCAGTATGTCGACTTGGGTTTCGACGAGAATTCGATTTGTCACCAATAAATGCGATTAAAAGCAACTATTTTTATTTTATTTTTTTTTCTTTTAAAACGATTTGTAACCCAGTGATATTAAATCAATCACGTACCTGGTTTGCCTGCGTTGCTGTGAAGTGAAACAAGAATCGGTGTTAATTGTCCGTTGGTGTGCAGCGCCTCGTTTGTATTTGTGCAACAAGAATCGGTGTTAATTGTCCGTTGGTGTGCAGCGCCTCGTTTGTGTTTGTGCAACAGAGATCGGTGTTAATTGTCCGCTGGTGTACAGTGCCAAAAACTTGTTTGAAAAATATATTTGTTTTAATCCGGCTCGAAGGACCATGAATATATCTCGTACGGTCGACGAATCAGTTGCGGACGATGCGTCGATCGTTGAGAATATGAAAAAACGGGAAAACAGAATTAGTGAAGAAAACCACAATGTTTGTGTTTCATATAGCAAATTAAAATGTTTTAAATTTTATTTTATTAATTTTTGATTACCAAAAAATACTTACATTTATGGTTGTGGTGATGCTTGTTGTGGTGGCCGGTGGAAAGACGTCTTGGTTCGCTTCGCTCTCTAAACAAAAAGTACTTTAGCCTCACTAGCAGAATCGCTTGCTAAGTGGGAGTTTTTTACGAAACCATTGCCAGTTGAGTGAAAGCTATTAACAGTTGAGTGAAAACTATCAACAGCTAACTGGCAATGGTTTGTTATGTACTCACT